>NW_022164238.1:0-77699 GCF_008728515.1 Papio anubis
TACTGAGTGAACTAAAGAAGGAACTGTTCAATTGGAAAGCAGAATTTAGAGGAAATTTTCCAACCCAGTACTACTGAGTGAACTAAAGAAGGAACTGTTCAATTGGAAAGCAGAATTTAGAGGAAATTTTCCAACCCAGTACTTGTCATTTTTTTATAGAAAAGGAAAAAAGAATGGAAGATGGAGCCAAAACCCCAGAGGGAGGAGCCAAGAAGCAAGGAGAGCAATGGATTAGGAAACCACTACCAGAGGGATGAACTGAACCACAATCAAAGAGTAGCCTCTTCCTTTGGTGTAGGGGAGCCCTGAAAACAATTTTACTTGTATGCTTCCTGTTTCCTTGTCTCCTTTTTTGAATGATAGTCTCTGTGTGGTGTTCCTATCCAAAAAACCTTAACTGGGACAAGCTACCCTCAAGCATCTTCACTTGAGAAACAGTAACTGAGGAAGTTTGTTATATCTGGACATGGTTTAGATGATAAGATTCTGAACTTAAACTTATGCCATAATGGAATGAGACTCTTAGGGTACAGAGTGAGTATATTTTTGTATGTTAGTGAGGCAAAAATTGTGGCCAGGGGGCAGATTTGTGATCATTTTCAGATGTCCCTCAAACAATTCCTTCCCTTCCTTGGACTCCTCTCTTCAGAGGGTAGAGTCCATTTCCTTTTCCTTTTAATCTAGATTGGCCTTCTAACTCACTTTGACCAATAAAATGTGGTAAAAGTAAGGTCTGACAGTTTTCACTTTCACTGTCCTGAGCCTTCATGTTAGAATTCCAGGATATCCTTCTAGAGATATCCGTATCTCTAGGGACATGGTGAGTCCCTAGAGACACCACATGGAAAGGCCACCTAGGGAAGAACAGAGATGCCCCAGTCAATAGCACTGCCATAGTCAGTTTGGGCTACTATAACAGAAATATAGATTGAGTGACTTTTTTTTGCTTTAAAAAAATGAGATTGTGGAACCTGAAAATACAGTGTAGTAAGAGTGGAGAGAAAGGCCACCTAGGGAAGAACTGAGACGCCCCAGTCAATAGCACTGCCTTAGTCAGTTGGAGCTGCTATAACAGAAATATCATAGATTGAGTGACTTAAACAACAAATTTATATCTTACATTTCTGGAGACTGAAAATCTGGAAATCCAAGATCAGGGTGTCAGAATGGTTGGGTGTTTAGTGGGTGCTCCCTTCCTGGTTTGCAGATAGCCATCTTCTTGCTATATCCTCACATGATGGAGAGAGAGAGCACTCTGGTATCTTTGTCCCCTTATAAGGGCACCAATCCAATCATGGAGGGTCTTCAACCTCATGATTTCTTGGAACCAAATTACTTTCCAAAGTTCTCACCTCCAAATCTAGCACATTGAGGTTTAGGGCTTCAACATATGAACTTCATTGCATAGAAAGCACCAAGGCCCCAGACAAGTTAGAGAGATCTTGAACCTTCTAACTCAACTTAGCCACTGTCTGCATGCAACCACATTAGTGACCCCAGGTAACACCATTTGCTGCAGAAGAACCACCAGCCAGTACACAGAAATGAGAAATTTTAAAATAATCTATTTAGGTAATCAAGTTTTAGGGTGGTTTATTACATAGCAATTGGTAACTGATACAACAGTCTTTTTGTTTGTAGAAGAGGGGGTAAGAAAAAAAGACTTATGAAGAAAAGACCTGTAGAAAATCGGGGCCCTATGTACCTCTATTTTTTTTTCATACTGTGTTTCTTTTAATCCATGCTGGTGGTATCTTCATCAATGCAATTTTCTTTAAAACTCTGTGAGCCTTTATATCAGATTAGTCCACCCCATTAGAAAAAAAAAAAAAAAGCCACTTCCATAAATACTGAGACATTCCCTTTCTACCTTTGGCTAAGATCAGGGTGCTATAGAAAATTTCCATAAGATTATCTAGCCTACAGGGCCGATGAGGTATTGCTTGAAGTCATTCTAACATCTTCACAAAGGATCTTACAGCCTTTGCTTTATTATCACTCTGGGACCATGTTTTACTGTTGGCATGTTCGGCTTTTCTCATCTTTTCCCTGAGATCATTTATGATGCAGAAAATACTTTGCTGGCTGAAGCTGGGAATAGAAAACAGTAGAGAATACTTCAAAGAGTATTCTAGATATGCACTATAGTAAGATATGCTGTCTACATATCTTACCTTCCTCTCTAGGCCCATCATAAAAATCTTTGAAAAATTAATACTACATTATAGTATGAATATAAGTTAAACTTAGAGGTGATATCTATTTTGTGGTTAAATGTATTATAAACATTTATTTAGTGAAATACGGTACAATTATAACAAGCTTCAATGAATATTTAATGAGCAGCTGTTAATATCTGAAGCAGAAAGAAAGATGAATAAAAATTCTAGTTTTACTTTTAAAAGTGAAGGCTAATTATTAGCTCAAGAAATACTTTGTGTTTGTCCTATGTGAAAGTATTGATTGCACCTGGTTCTCTGCTGTAAATTAAATAAAAATTCAAACATTTGTAAAGGAATATTTATTTAACCTTGAACACTAAGACCTTAATGTTTATAATTGTGTTATCAATGTCGACTTTTAAAAACAAACATACATATTTGGCAATGCTGCAAATAGAATCTAAATTATTTAATCAATTTTTCTAATTGTTGATTATTATTTTTTAATTGATCATATATTTTGAAATTTTATAACCACCCTGATTCTGAAAAATAAATTATTTTGTTGCCTTCAAGGAGTCTTAGGTCTAAGTAAAATGGATTCTAAAACCAAAATTAAAGGAAATCTAGATTGATTATATTCTGAGATTACCTAGTCTTATCATTTATTATAGAGGATTTTTTCACAGTCACAGTGATAAATATTTCTGTCGCTTTTTGTATTATTAAATATTTGCTATTGTAACATTTTTTTCCCTTTCACTTTCTCAAGCAAATATTTCACAAATGTTTTAGGAAACTCTAGAAAAATTTTTAATTCTTCAATGCACAATACATTCTGATTTTCATGCACTTTGTCCAGAGGGAAGGGAAGAAGGAAGGAAGGAAGGAAAGGAAGAAGGGAAGAAAAAAAGAAGGGAGGGAGGAAGGAAGGGAGGGAAATGGAAGGGAGGAAGAAGGCAAGAAGGAAGGAAGCAGGGAGGGAGATAAAAGGGAATGAAAGAAGGGAGGGAGGTAGTGAGAAATGGAGGAAGGGAGGAAAGAATGGATGAAAGAAGGGTGGGAAAGGAGGGAGGGAAGGAGGGAAGGAGAGAGGAAGCAAATACACTGGCTGAACCAAGTGGCCTAATGTTTTGTAATCTTAGGGAAAATAATTTCTTTTTTTTTCTTCCAAGACACGTTTCCCTGAAAACATGTTGTTTGAATTTAAAAAATAGAAGTCTTTGTTATTTTTGGAAACTATTTTTGAAAGTTAAAACTGTTTTCCAAATTTAAGCTTGGGCACCTCAGTTTATTTGAACAATGAGAATTAAGAAGTTATTCCAAACGTAAATTAAGATAAAATCAATGCACAGAGATATTTAATGCTGGAAGATGGCATCTTCAGAAATCTAGGCTATCCTGCTGGAGAGAAGGACCATGTGGCAAGTCCCTGGAGACACTACAAGGGAAGAAAGGCCACATAGAAAAGAAAAGGAATAATTGAAGTACTCCAGTCATTAACACCAAGGAAAGAAGGGGAATAACTGAAGTACCCCAGTCAACACCAAGGCCCCAGCCAGGTAAGAGAAGCCTTCATGAACTTGCTCATTCAGCTTACCCAACAGGTGAACTCAGCCATAAGAGCAACCCCAACTAACATCACTTGAAGCAGCTATTGAAAATAGTTAAGCTGAATAACACATAAGCACCATATCAAGAAACCAGGTAGTTGACTGATTTTTTTTCATTATCTAGTCATTAATTCTGTTATATACTATCAGTTTGTTACATATGGCCTTTATTGTATTGAGGTTCACTTCTTCTATACCTTAATTTGTTGAGAGTTTTGTTATGAAAGGATGTTGAATTTTGTCAAATGCATTTTCTGCATCTGTTGAGATGATCATGTTTTTTGTCTTTCATTCTGCTAATGTGGTGTATCACATTTATAGATTTGCATTTGTTGAAGGATTCTTGTATCCCTGGGATAAATCCCACTTGGTCATGGTGAATGACCCTTTTAGTTGAATTTGGTTTGCTAGTATTTTATTGAGGAGTTTTGCATCTGTGTTCATCAGGGATATCAGCCTGTAGTTTCTTTTTTCTTGTAGTGCTCTTGTCTGGCTTTGGAAGTATTCATTCACTCTTCTTCAAATTTTTGAGGCGTTTGAGAAGGACTGGTATTAGTTATTCATTTAATATTTGGTAGAATTCAGCAGTGAGGCCAACAGGTCCTTGGCTTTTCCTTGATGGGTGACTTGTTTATTATTGACTCAATCTCCTAATGTGTTACTGGTCTGTTTGGATTTTCTGTTTCTTCATGATTCAGTCTTGGAAGGTTGTATGTGTCCAGGAATTTATCCATTTCTTGTAGATAATTCAAATCATTGGCATATAATTGTTCATGGTAATCTTCTTGTATGATACTTTGTTTCTATAGAATCAGTTGTAATGTCTCTCCTTTCGTTTCTGATTTTTTTATTTGAGTCTTCTCTCTTTTGTTCTTAGTCGAGCTAAAGATTTGTCCATTTTGTTTATCTTTATAAAAACCAACTTTTGGTTTCATTGATCATCCTTTTTTTATAATCTATATTTCATTTATTTCTGCTCTGATTTTTATTATTTCCTGCTTTCTGCTAACTTTGGGTTTTGTTCTTATTTCTCTAGTACTTGAGGTGTAACTTTAGGTTGTTTATTTCAGATCTAGCTTCTTTTTGATGTAAGTGTTTATTGATTTAAACTTCCATCTTAGAAATGCTTCTGCTGCATCCTTATTTGTAGTCTAATTTTCCAATCCATGCTAGAATAATGACAAACTCCATTTTCTTTCGATCTAGGAACATGGTGCAATCAATCTTTTTTTTTTTTTTTTTTTCAATAAGCCTTTTGTACTTCTATCAGTCTTCTGATTATAGGTCATTGGCCAAATGAGTATTTTGGTAGTTATAAAAATTTTTGCTTTGACTACAATTTTAATAAATAAAGTAATGGTTCTTTGTATGTCAATAGATGAGCCAGTTATAATTTAGAAGTTTTTTAAAGCTCTTAGCTTATTTTTTAAAAATTTATATATTTAGGGTTAGGCACAGTGGTTCACACCTGTAATTCCAGCACTGTGGGAGGCCGAAGTGGGCAGATCACTTGAGGCCAGGAGTTCGAGACCAGCCTGGCCAACATAGAGAAACTCTCTACTAAAAATACAAAAATTTAGCTAGGCATGGTGATGCATGCCTGTAATCCCAGCTACTCGGCATGAGAATCACTTGAACTTGGGAGGTGGAGGTTTCAGTGAGCCAAGATGGCTCACTACACTCCAGCCTGGGCAACAGAGCGAGACTCTGTCTAAAAAGAAAAGAAAGAAGAGAAGAGAAGAGAAGAAGAGGAAAGGAGAGGAGAGGAGAGAAGAGAAGAGAAGAGAAGAGAAGAGAGAAGGGGAGGGAAGGGAGGGGAGGGGAGGGGAGGGGATGGGAGAAAGAAATGAGAAAAGCAAAGCAAAGACAACAGATTTATATATTTAGAGCCCATTTGTCTGTGTGAATAGTTAGATAAAAATAGTTTTATTACTGAATGCTTTAAAATGAAGGCTATGTTTCCCTTTTGGTGTCTCAAAGAAACTTTCCCACTTTGCCCACTAATATAGAACATGTGCTCCAGCTATTAAAAAAACTACAGTTTATGAATATAATAATGCAACAAACTAAAATTAATCACAAATAACCAGTATGTATTGACTTCACCAAAGAGGTATCTTGTCTGACTAGACACCTCTTGTCTGACTAGATACCACCTGTCTGTGATTTTCATTCTAAAATTAGGGTTGGAAATAGGTGTATAATACTAATTTGGGGGGACCTGGTTACTAATTTGGAGACTACCATTTTCAGAAATGTTAGTGTTGAGATTTGTCCCTCTTCATTTGCACTGAAAGGTGAATAAGTTCAGTGTAATTAAGGTCACTAAGATTATGCAGATATAATATAATTTTTAATTTTTAATGATAAATGTTAATTAACCCAAGTGTACACAGCATATAACATACGACAGAGGTACATGAGGCTAACGTTTTCATAGAAGTTTATCTTACAAGAAGGATACAATACCTATTTCAATACCACAGGTATAGGGAATTCAATCAAAATTAAGGTAGATTATTCAATATAATGTTTTAAGCCTGTTTGGCTGCTTCTAGCTATATAGCTAATTCTACAGTGCTATTGTCCATGAATAATTGTTATACTCTCAAGGATATCAGACCATGTTAATAATACCTAGAAGAACATATCTTGAAATGTAAATGTATTGAAAAACAAAAATAGAATACATTTGAAAGTCCAATTGCATTACTCATTCAGTAAATATTTATTGAGTATCCACTACATGTCAGATATATCTACTATGCTTGTGACTGTTTTTAAAACTTTTTTATTTCCAAATGTTCATTGCTAGTACATATGCTCCTCCACTTAACTATAGTTACTTCCTGATGAATGTACTGTAAATTAGAAGAATTTTAAGTCGAAAGTGCACATAATACACATAACCTACCAAACATCATAGCTTAGTCTAGCCTACCTTAAATGTGCTCAGAACACTTGCATTAGCCTATAGTTGGACAAAATCATCTGGCAACACAATATACTGTAGAGTATCAGATGTTTACCCCTCTGATCTCCCAGCTGACTGGAAGCTGCAGCTTGCTGCCACTGTGTAGCATCATAAGTGAGCATCTTATAGCATATCAAGCCTGGAAAAAGATAAAAACTCAAAGTTCAAAGTACAGTTCCTACTGAATGCGCATCACTTTTGCACTATTGTAAAGTAGAAAAATTACAAGTCAAACATTTGTAAGCTGGGGACCATCTCTTTATAAAATGTGATTTATTTTATGTAGTGACCTTGTATCCTGTGAATTTGCTAAACTCACTTATTAGTTCTGTGAACATTTCGCTAGATTCCTTGGGATTTTCTATATACACAATCACATCATCCCTGAGTAGACAACGTTTTATTTCTTCCTTTTCAGTAAGTATGCTTTTTGTTTCTTTTTCTTGACCAATTGAATTGACAAGGACTTGAATGTTGGATAGATGTATAAGAACATACATCATTTCCTTGTTCTCAATCTTGGAGGGAGGGAATTTAAACCTTCACCATTACGTATGCTAGGTTTAAGTTGTGTGTACATGTTCACATGCATGTGGGCACATGCTACCCATTATGGGATCAAGAAAGTTCCTTTATGTTCCTAGTTTTCTAAGAGGCTGTAGAAAAATATACAATGAATGGAATTTGAACTTTATCATTTTTTTCTGCATAGATGTCGTTTTTCTTCTTTAGTATGTTTATATGGTAAAATACATTTCTCTAATTGTATTTTCTAATTTGGGACCAATCTTGCATTCCTGGGATAGACTTTGCTTGGTTATTTATTATCATTTTTATGTTTTTGCATTTGATTTGGTAATACTTTGTTGAGAATTTTTGCATTTCTGTTTGTGAGGTATATCGGGCCATAGTTTTCTTGTGCTGTGTTTCTGTAGTTGTAGTATCAGGGTAATGCTACCCTCCTAAAATGAGATGGGAAGTGTTATCTCCTTTTTTCTTGAAGACTTGCAATTTTTGTATTTATAGATTTTTACTCTTTCTTTCCTAAATCTTTGGTAGAATTAACCAGGGAAACCATCACAGCCTGGACTTTTTTATTTTTGGAAGCTTTATACTTAAAATTCATTTTTTAAAACAGATATAGAAACATTTAGGTTAACTTTTTTCTTGAGTGAGTTTGGCAGTTTGTCTCTTTCAAGAATTGGTTCAGTTCATCTAACCTGTGGAATCTATAAGCAGTGATTGTAGGATTCTCTTCTTCTACATTTAATGCCTGTAAGGTCTATAGTTTTCTATTTTCTTGATAAATCTAAGTAGAGATTTATCAATTTTATTGATCATTTCAATGAACAAGCTTTTTGTTCTCTTTTGTTTCCTTTACTTTTTATCAATTTTATTGATTTATTCTATTTATCCTTTACTTTTTTGCTTGATTTGGGTTTAATTAGCTTTGTTTCCTACTGTTTTAAGATTGAAACTTAGATTATTGATTTGAGTTTTTTCTGCTTTTTCAATATAAACATTTAATACTATAAACTTCCTTCTAAGCACTGCTGAGAAGGACGTAGCTGTAGCTGCATCCCACAAATTTTGACATGTTGTATCTTCATTTTCAATCAGTTCAAAATAATTTCCAATTTCATTTGAAACTTCCCCTTTGACCCTTGGGTTATTTAGAAGTGTGCCATTTAACTTCCAAGTATTTGGGGATTTTCCAGAATTTTTGTTATTGATTCCTAATTTAATACCTATTTGATTAGAGAATATACTTTGTATGATTTCAATTATTTTTAATTTTTTAGGATTTGTGTTATAGTCCAGGATATTATCTGCATTCATAAATATGCATTTTAAATTAAAAAAAATGTTTGGAGTCTGCCTTAAGTATCAGTTAGATCCGGTTGGTTGATAGGGTTAGTCAAGTGTTCTAGAATCAATGGGAAAGATAGGTTGTAGTGGGATTACACTTGGCCAGCAGTAGAAGTTTAAATTGGATTTTGAACTCAGATTTTTCTGCCTCTACAGTTGATATTCTTTCCCTTATGCCACAACGAAACATGAAAAGCTCCTAAAAGGTCTAAAATCTGCTAGGTATTATGTAGCAAACATAATTCTTGATCCTAAGTTTACTTTTATGCTGCAAGAAAATTCTATTTTTTGCTTAAAGAGGAAAAGTTAAAACATACTTAGGAAATGTACAAGTTTTCTTCTTCTTTACAAACAGACATTAAATATTTTGTTTCATTTCTCATTGGAAACAGACTTTAAATCTGTTTTCTAGTATGCTCAATTTTCAAAGGCATGTCCTTCTATCTCTTTTAAAAGTTAATAACTTTGGAGTCAAAGGGCTACTTCTCTTTTACTATAGAGGGAAAGCCTGAGGCATAATGAGGAAAGAAATATCTTAAACCACCGCATTAGGTATCAAATTTGAGCTTTTCTTCACTTTTCACTCACACTCCTCCCTGCTTCCTTCTATTCCATGTGAGTTAGAGGGGTAGATTAGAGAAGTATTTTCTAGTCTTAAGAAAAAGAAAAAAAAAAAACACCCACATTCTCTGTTCACAAATATAAGTATCCCACACTCTCCTTCTGTTACATTTAAATTTTACAAGTAAATGAAACATTTTTTACTTAAAAGTTTTAAATAGTCATTTTAATTTTTTTCAAATTTCTCACGTCCCTCTCTCCTGAATTTCATACATACTCCCTAAGGATGACATCCCATTTTGGAAGTGCAAATAATTTCTCCTCCCAGATTCGTCTAGAGCTGCCCATCTGGGGATCCTTTGGCAGTCTTCTTGTTCTCCTCAAAGTCTTTTTCACCTTGTCAGACTGTGGCTTATATGTATGCTCCGAAATGGATCCATCATCATAGATAACCTTATCCTTTCCCCTGTAAACCCATGCCTTCCTTAAGGCAGCAGGCCACAAAGCTTGCTAACCCATGCAGAATTGTGCAAAGGAATCTTCTATGTCATAACTCATGAGGACACTAGTGACAGGTCAGGGTTGACTGGTCAAGGGCTAAGGCCAAGCAAGTTCTCCAAGGAAGGTTAGGCATCACCAGCAGGTCACTAGTAATGAAAAACTTTCTTTGCTGTTTATTATGGCAGTGAAACCATATTTGGCTCTGCTACCAATTCTGCCATTATTTAATCAGAGCCATCAAAGAGGCTACCAGACACATCTATTCTTTAACAGGTGCCTTCTCCAAAATAATAATAATGGAAAATGCAATAGTATTTCTATGGGTCATATTAACCTCTCACTTTTTCATAAGTTGGTTTTGGAGCTTGGGCATATTGGCTATGGGATGATGCAGGATATTTTTAAGGATTTGTCCCAAAATTTCTATAGTATTACATAAAACATAAGAAAGGGTTAGAGAGGTATGGAAGAAAGGCGGTAATTAAAATAGAAGAGAGAGAGGTGAGCAAGAGAATGGGTGAGGGTGAGAATGAGTGTGCATGAGACTAAAGACCTGGTATATTTTAAACCTGAAAACAACATTGTTTTTAAATCCATCCTCTTGCCTTCTTTACCACCCTCCTTTAATTGAGCTTCTGCTCCTATGCCAGTGTCAATCGTTAAACTGCAAATGTAACTGTATTGGTCCTTTGCTTAAAAGATTTTAGGGAATAAAGTCTCTCCATGATCTGATTCCAAACTTCTGCTTTAGTCTCACCAGCTGCCACCCTTAACCTTTTGTTTAGACAATTTTGATTTCTTTTGAGTTTTTGAAGAACACTAGGCTATGTCATTCATCTATGCCTCTGTGGTTTTTATTCCTTCTGCCTGCCACGTGTGATTCTCTTCTGTGCTGGGCAATTATTCTGCAACACCTGCTCTGTGATCTCTTCCCTGACCATGCATTCAGTGAGAGTTAATAACTTGTTCTCCCACGAAACATTGTATATGGTATTTTCATTATAATAAGCAATTGTTATATGGTTATTATGGTTTTGCTTTGTTTTCTCACTGGTCTGTGAACTCCTTGTGGGCTGGGTCAATGTCTTTTTGTCATTCTGTCATATGTATCTAACATTGTGCCTGGTACAGTGTAGGCCCTTAGAGAATATTGTTTGATCTAAATCAAACAGCTTATATAACAAGAAGTCACCAAACAGTCTTTCACTTTGTAGATTCTTATGTCAAATACACTGCTGTGTTGTCACTATTATGGCGTATAATGTATCTGCTCTAGGGGAGAAAAAAGATTTTTAGGCAGATCAAGCTAGATCAAGCAATCATCTCTTTTTTCATTTGAATAAGGATACCCCAAAGGAAAATGTAATAAACAGAATACTTTTACATCAATCTTTCATATTTAGGGGAGAAGAGGATTTGTAATTTTTTTTCATGAGCTAGTTAGAAAAACTAAGCCCCTGTGCAATGTTGAACTTCTGAAAATAATATCCAAAGGAACAGCAATTCTAGACTAAATACTAAATCCAAATGTGGCTAGATTCCATCTGCATTTTGGAAACAGCCACAGCTGTGGCCAGCCCAGCAGATGATGGAATGCAGTTGAGGGTTTGATATGGGGAAAAGGAAAGGTTTTCTGGCCAAAGGCAGTTGGTGCATAGACCCTGCCCTTCCCTGCCCCTGCCTCCTGTTCCCGACGCCCCATCACTACCCAGGAAATATATTGGTAATCTTGCCAAGATCTGGCACTTGGATTCTGTACTGTTGGGAATATCATGGTAAAGGGCCTCAAAATAAAATCCAAGATGACAATATTATATTGTATGTCTCAAACTCTCACCAAGTGTGGACAAATATCGAGTTAAGCCACAGAAAATGCTTAAAATTTTTCTATAAATTGTATTTTGCAATTTATCCGAGGCAAAAGAAACATAATAGTTCCAATGTAATGAAGCCTTTCCTTTTCCAAAAATATTAAAGTATAAAGTCATATGCCTACTGGAAATGACACACTAGTCTTAACCAGCAAATTATGGAGAAGATAATTTCCAGTCCTTTCTTCTGTGTCTGCCCCTGTACTCTACCCACTTTACCCCCATTCTTTATTAACTCATCGGGAAGCACATTTGACAAAAAATGAGTGTCTGATCTTTAAGAGCTATTAGCGTTTCCATGGAGGTAACATATCTATCCTGTTAAAGGACTACTAGGAAAACTAATTATGACTGTGGAAGTCAGGATAGTGGTAACCTTTAAGTGGAAGGATTGGAAGGAGGCACAAGGGGGGTTTCTGGGGTGCTGCTTATGCTCTGTTTCTTGATCTGGGTGCTGGTTACATGTATGTGTTCAAGTTGTGGAAAAAATTGAGCTATAACCTTATTATTTATACACTTTTCTATATGTATGATTCATACATATAAAAATAATATATTCAATAAAATAATAATTATAATGATTATGATAATCAAAGTATCAGCCTTGTTTGGTTCAAAATATGAGTTTATGTCTTCAGCTAGATATCAGTTTATAGTCTTCACAGGCTATAAACACCAGTAAGTCTATGTCTAGACTATAAAGTCAATACAGGTATGTGGAATGTACCTTTTAGTAAGAGGTCATTTGTTTACTTTGGGAACAGGAGGCCCAGAAACCAGCTGAAGAGGCCTGTTTCTTGGTCAGTAGAAAGGCTTGAAAGGTTCTTTCCAGCTCTTGTTGCCCACTGCCCAGTTCTTCTTCAGTCATCTTCATGTTGTTACTGAACAACCCTTTGGGAAAGACAGAGCAGATAGAATCAACCTAACTTTTAAAAAGAGGAGACTGAGGCACATAGTTTATTTTAACTTTTATTTTAAGTTCAGGGGTACAAGTGCAGGTTTGTTACATAGGTAAACTTGTGCTTACCTATGTGTTAACATAGGCTATGGGTGTGTGTTGTACAGATTATTTCATCACCCAGGTGTTAAGCCTAGATCCAATTAGTTATTTTTTCTGATCCTTTCCCTCCTCCTACCCTCCCCCACTGATAGGCCCCAGTGTATGTTGTTCCCCTTATGTGTCTATGTGTTCTCATCATTTAGCTCCCACTTGTAAGTGAGAACAGACAGTATTTGGTTTTCTGTTCCTACATTAGTTTGTGAAGGATAACAGCCTCCCCAGCTCCTTCCATGTCCCTGCAAAGGACATGATCTCATTCTTTTTTATGGCTGTGTAATATTCCATGCTGTATATATACCATATTTTCTTTATCTAGTCTATCATTGATGGGCATTTAGGTTGCTATTGTAAATGGTGCCGCAGTGAACATACATATGCATGTGTCTTGATGGTAGAATGATTTATATTCCTTTGGGTATACACCCAGTAATGGGATTGCTGGGTCAAATGGTAGTTCTGCTTTAGGTCTTTGAGGAATTGCCACACTGTCTTCCACAATGGCTGAAGTAATTTGTACTCCCACCAACAGTGTGTAAGTGTTCCTCTTTCCCCGCAAACTTGAGGCATGTAATTATTAATAATCTGTTCAAACTAATAAAGTCGGTGGTGATGCTAGGATTAGGACCCAGATCCACTGGTTCCTGATGTAGAATTTCTACTTTATACAAGTCAGTGCAATGCATCCAAGTCAACAATCACTGTGTCCAGTTCCCTCTTTTTGACATTAAATCAGAAAATACTATGATTATTGACATAGCATTTGGACTTTATTGACCTTGATCAAAGCCTTCATGCTTACACTCTTTTCCTTGACTAATCCTACCTAACCTCCTACCAAGGAAACAATATCCATCCCTCTCCTGTGTTCTCCTGCAGGCAGAAAACCATTATATTTCTCAGCTTTCCTCAAGTAGCAGACAAAATTAGCAAGTCTGTGAGAGGAATTTTTGGTGAAAGAGGATGGTGGAGTTTTCTGGGGTACCCCCACTATGAGAATCCAGCAGTGGCTTCCCAAAGGGAGGCTATAGAGTGGGAGGATCTGTGGGAGCAGTCTGCTATAGGTACAGGCAATTAGAGGGTGTATTTTCTGTAGGGAATTTGAAAACAGTAATAAAGCCAACTAAAAATTGTTGGTCAGCTTTTTATTATCACCATGTGCCTAAAAATCCTGAGCAGCCGTTCCTGCAGATATTCCTACAGACTGGACCCGAGAGTAGTGGTGAGTAGTACAACTGACCATTTCCCTTCCTCCACCCTTTTGCCGCATTTTGACATTAAAACTCTTGTAATTGTAGGACATGACATTGCCAGCACACTGAGAGGTGTGAACTGTTTGTCTCTAGGGCCAGAGGGATAAGGCATTTGTTTGAGGAAGGTGTTATAAGTAGATATTCCAGTTGGTTCTAGGTCTGCATCTTTCTCATGAACACATTTCCAGCATCTATTCATAGAACTGGAGCCCACAGACCTTGAGCAGATAATTGAGAACACACAGACTTCAGATGCAGAGTTTGGCTCAGAGGCCTTCGTGGAGGTGGCACTTTCACTTGGCTCACCTTTCAAGACTACAGTCTTTCCAAGGTGCTGCCTACCTACCTTGGTTAGTTGAATAACTTCACCTTTTCTCCTCTGATATTGATCCTCTGTGACTTTAACTAAACTTTAGTTTCGGAAGTGCTTTCTTTTAAAAGGAACAGAATTTTATTATTCTTAAGTTTTCTTTCCTAATAGCTTCATACCTCCTTGATCCCAGCCCAGAACACGATAGCGGATTACAAAGATATTTTCTGCAGGGAGCCTCATCTGGATTTACCTACACCAAGCTGAAATGCCTGAGTACCATCCAAAAGGGAAGAAAAAAAAATGTGTCCTATAGTATCAAAAATGCCGGAATGGAGATATAAAATAGCATATAGTCAGTGAGAGCATGTTTTATATCTATGACAGAATATTCTGATATTAGAAGCTCAGACTAAAATCAAACAAAATGAAACAATAGTATGTCCAGCACTCAGCTTTGTAAAAATGCCAGACTGTAAACACATGTAATTTATTTTTCAGGATGACACAACAGCTAAAACAATTTAGTCCACAAGAAGATTCCACAAACAATGCATCAACAATCTCCCAAAATATACGTATTTACTTTTAATTCCTCAGTTGAGGCCATGGAAATAAAAATGGCGGTGAGTGAGAAAGTTATTGTGGACCCTGATAATCACTGAACTATTGATAATGGGGATAAAATAAACATTTGGGGGACTTTACTGGCTACTCACTCACTGTTATACCCATTTACGTTAGAGGTTGAATTCTTAGGGAATGATTTATGAAAAAATAAAGGGATTCTACTTGAACTTCTTGAGACATACAAACCCTAAGAGAGGCTTAGTATTTAAAAGAAAACCTATAGACAAATTTGCACTTGGATAATCCTGTAGTACCCCAATTAAGTAGAAGAAATATGTTCCAGGGAAGCATTTCATTTCTGGAATCTTGCAACACTTCCCCTAAGATAATGAACAGGATTTACTGTGGCTACCAAGTCATCAGTGACCCTGAAGATTGGTTCCATTCAATCTCTGTGGTTCACAAAAACCACACCCAGCTTACCATTTTGATGGTTTTTATTGTTTCTTTTTGACATACCATGTGATTTTATTCTAAGGAGGTCAAGGACAGGCAAAAATATAGGAAAAATTTAAACCGTGGTTGCCTCAGAAAGTAGAGGTCAGGGTTGATTACCAAGGGGCGTAAGGGTACTTTTGTTTTATATCTTCATTGGAGGAGCTAGTTATACAGGCATACACTGTCAAAACATTTAACTGTTTACGTGACATCTGTGTATTACATTATATATAAATTTTATCCGAAAATGTGAGCTAAATATGACTGTGCTCAGAATTAATGGAAAAGTGTAGACCTTCCTAAACTTCTTTGGCCATTCCTCTCAACCCCTGGGGGTGATGCTCTAAAGCCAGCAAGGTTTCTCCATATCCAGACAGAGAATGTGAATCCCAGCACATAACAAGACAAGAAGTGGAGGCTAGGCTGGGACTGAGTATAACATGAGGCAGTGTCAGTCATACTAAGAAGACAACCTGGGACAGGGATGTAGGCTGCAGGCAGATGCCCCTTAGGACCAAAACTGCATCGGGTAAGTGCCCACCAGGAGCTAACTTCTGAAAATGGGCATCTAACCTTATTAAGAAAGGTTGGTTGGGTTGACTGTTGAAGGCCTCTAGCTAGCTCTTGTACATGGCTGAATTATCTGATGGAACCAGGGGAAGCTTAATGTTTCTGAGAAGCTTCACAGTATGGTGCTTCTCTTCCCCAGCCCCACTCTACCCTATTCTGAGTAAGCATAGCTGGTCTGTTTACTCACTAATTGGTCTATAATTGTCAATGCTTCTTCACAGGGGGCAAAGGACTTGACAACTTACAGGGAGTTTAAAATATTCACTAGTAGACCATGGAAGGCAACTGAGAAAAAATCCTAGAATGTTAAATGCCATAAGACATTTCTCTCACCTTTCCTTTTAGTCTACACAAAGAAATAAAGATACCAAGAAATGGTTAAAATAAAGATAAAAAGGCATATAAAGATATAAAGATTAAAAGGCATTTTTCTTAGTTTTTAAAAAAATACAGACATAGACTAGTTTTTGCTTTGTAGATTTTAAAATAAAGTGCAAATGCAAAGGCCATATTTATATGGAGATCTCACAAATAAGCATTATTTGTCTTGTGGCTCAAATGACTACTAATAAAGCTACAAATAGCGTTTACTAGGGGGAAAATAGTGATCTTCAACTGTTTACCACTTAGTCAACAAATATTTGTTAAACAAGGAACTTCTCACTAAAGAAGATTCACAAGGTAAAAAATGAGGAGCACATTGTAAGAGTGAATTACTCAGAGAGAAAAAGGGAAGGTATGAACACACAAACATGAGAGAAAACACCTGCTTGTCTATGAACATTTGACTTAATACAGTTCCCAGAAATGTTACAATAGTAGTAACATTTTATGCATGCAACCTAGAAATATGGAAGTAAACTCCAGGACAAACAAAACAAATTAGAAGTGGGTTGCCTCTGGGAAGTGGGGCTCCACAGTAGGGGAGGGCAGAGTAGGGACAGTGTCCCTACTCTGAGTAGAGGTGGTAATCCCCTGTATTACTGTAGGCAGAGTAGGGACGGTAAGGTAATCCCCTGTATTACTCTACTGCTATTTGATTTCTCAAAATAAGTAAAACAAACACTTCAATAAAAGTTAACATGTTTTTTAAAGAGTTGTCCCGTATATGTTCAGAGGGAAAGGCACCATAATTTCAACTATGTCTACAGTAGAGTAATCCCCTGTATTACTCTACTGCTATTTGATTTCTCAAAATAAGTAAAACAAACACTTCAATAAAAATTAACATGTTTTTAAAAGAGTTGTCCTGTATATGTTCAGAGGGAAAGGTACCATGATTTCAACTATTTCTACTGAGACAAAATGATTCACTTTTTTTCAGAGTGGTGCTTGTATTTTTGTTGTTCTTTACATTTGTAGAAATGAGATTGTCTATACACTGATAAATAACAGGTCTTATACATCTATCTCAACATGGATAGGAAATCAGTTACCAAGATTTGAGTGTTGAAGATGGTACATGGGCTGATTTTCAGCAGTCACCCCTGACACAGTCCCCTCTTTGCCACTTGCAACATGTTCTGCTTTGCCACTTGCTAAGATTGCCAGATAAAATACAGGCTGCCTTGCTAAATTTGAATTTCAGATAAATAACATTTTTTAAGTATTTAAGTGTATCCTAAATATTGCATGGGATAAACAGTTTAGTATGGTATTTTGTTCTCAAACTAATTATATTAGAATAAAAAATTTGAAGGATTTAACAAATATTGTTTGGTTCTGGACATGATTTGTTAAGTCAGTTTCATCAACTGATATTTATCTGGATAGAGCATGTTTCTTTTTTTTTTTCTAAGATGCCAATAAAGGACTTTCACTGCAGGTTTGAGGCAAATTACACAATGTGAGGGTTAAAGTGTACAACACATAAAATCCCCAGCATCAAACAAACAAGGAAGACAAAATACCAGCATCACACATTTCCTCTAAATTCACAGTAAAAAAGCAAATTATGGAAATGATGCAGGAGGGAATAAACACTGGCATATTTTCTTCTTCCTTAAAGAAAGTCACATCAGTCATTAATATTTATTCCCCTGTGAAGTTCTTTGTTCTAATTTCCATTATCCAAAGGGGAAGTTCTGTCCTTGAGGACACCTAAAATGATGCCATTACACGGTGGCATCAGCAGCATTCTCAGCACTGGAGGCCAAGCAGGTCATTCTCTGGACAAAGTTGTTGCTCCATAAATAGTGTAACAATGGGATCATTTCAGCATTACCAGGGCTCCTGCAAGGGTCCCCACGTGCCTTGTTCAGTGAGGTCCTGAGGTCAGTAGAGTCACAGCTGAAGAGGGCACGGGCACTTCTAAGTAGTAAGGCACAACAGTATGGGAGAAGTTTCAAGCCGTGGAAGCTTTCTGCAGTTCACACAACACTTCAGATGAACTAGGTATAGTTTCCCAGAAGAAATCAAAAGTTCAATTCTGATAGCTTTATCTTGCTTAAGCAGTACTTTTCAGGGCTACTTCAACTCTTAAACTTCAAAAAGCTAAGGAGGAGAAAAATGACCCTCGTTTCTAGGATTTGAGATTCCAACCTCTACTCACTTGGCGGATGGATACTGAAAACTGCTAGGTGTCAGGCTTTGCATGCTTCCTGTCTCTGAGTTGGCCTGATGGCTTTAGTAAGAGTAACTTGGGAGCAGTAGCACATACATTTGCTTAACTTTAACATTTTCCTTTTTAAAATAGTAGATTCTACACATTGCCTCTTTTAGCTATTTTTACTTTAGAAAACCCAAATACCTGAGACTTTAAGGAGTTTCAAATGCCTGATGAAGACATAGTGGAGTGATCCACAAAATAATCAAAATGAATAAATAGCATTAGGTATTAAAATCAAATAATCTAGTGACTCAAACTCCTGTGACTAATCTTGTGTCCAAACAGTTAATGGAAGAAATAACCTCCCATGGAGCTTTTTGAATCTGTAATTCAGTGGTACTCCTAGTTTTAATAAGAAGCAGAAGTTTAGTAATGTACAGATAATCTTTATCAGAAGCTATGTTGATACTTGAAATGGAGATTGACTATTGATGGACTTGCTTCAGTTGATCCGGCATCAGTGGTTGTTAGAAAAATAGCCACACGTGTTACTTGGATAGAAACAAGAAAATTTCCAATCCTGAATGCTTTTGTAGGCTAAAAATAAAATATAGATCCAGAATCACAAAAACAAATAAATCAACAAACAACCCCAAACTCCATTTCAGGTGAAATTAGAAATCACAGACTTAATGTAGATGACCTTGTCTCATAGTAACTGACATTCTGGAGCACTCTATAGTGCTACTTTTGGTTGAGCAGTTTGCTCAGACAAGGCTTTCTGGCAATTTGCACAGGAAAACTGTACTAAAAATTTCTCTGAACTGTAAAATATTTGTTTTATGCAAAGGTTGAAAGAATCCTGAGACCAAAAGAAAGGGAGGGGGAGTAGAGAGAAGAAGAAAACAAATGTAGATGTCTTAAGTTCTGACCATCAGACAGATTTCCCAATGGCTTCTTACATCTTTTACTGCTGTATTTTTAAAATTACAAGGAAAGAAAAAAAAATTGTTGAGCATCTGAATATTATTAAAACAGAAAGACCACACAAACATTTAAATGATCCCTAAATGGCATTGTCTCCTTCAATTCATCATTCTTTGGCATGTTTTTGACCCCTTTGTTTTTATTGTTAGGAGAAAAACAGGAGGAAAAACTCTTTTTTTTAAAGGAGGAAAAATAAAGTTTTCTGTATCAGACCTATAATCACCTTCTACAGTTACCCTGGCATCTTTGCTAACATTTTAAGACCATGTACATTTGTAGTGCTAAAACTATTAATTTGCATAATTTAAAGCCTTATTTCATGGAACTTTAAGATTCTGGAAAGAACTTGCTTGTTTCTACCTCCTTTCTGTAGACTTTCTCTGAGCTCCCTATCTTCTTGTAACCCCAACAACTGGCTTGACTAATTTTCTATGTTGAGATCAGAAAATAGTTTGCAGTTGAGTAAACACAATCTGAATCATCTCATGGGTGAGGTTTAAACAATGGGATGAGAAGGTTCAGCCAATTGTGAGTTTTATTTACACATCTGATATTCATGGGTCTAAGGAGCAGCAGCAGAACTGAACACTCACCTCTACCAGCAGGGGCAACAAAGGAGTTTCTCTTCTTACAGTAGCTTTGTAGGGTATTGTTAGGCATCATGGAGAAAATGATGAGAGAGTTTGACTGTTTTAGCAAGTATGGATTCAAGGAAAATTATTATTTTAAATTTTTGTAAAACTGAAACTTTGAGATCTTTGTATTAGAAAACCTTCATCTATAAATTGGCATTGGTTAAAGATCTTGGAACCCAAAAGGTTATTCCTTAAGAATGAGACCTAGTAAACCAAGAATTCCTAACTGATAAATAAATTGACAGCAAAAGAGAGGAAAAAAAAGGAATGTGTAAACATACTATTCTAAACCTAAAAGCACAAAACTTTGTGCCTTATTTCTCCTAATTTTCATTTTCCCCTTAAAGAAGAAAAAGCCAAGACATATTTTCTTTAAATATGTTTTTATAACTATTTATTAGGTTGAATATTCTTCTACATAAGCTTAACCCTGTTGCTGTTGCTAAAAAGCCAAGACATATTTTCTGTAAACATGTTTTTACAACTATTTATTAGGTTGAATATTCTTGTACATAAGCTTAACCCTGTTGCTGATAGAAATTTCAAAAAGTAAAGTAAAAGTTATGAAAAATACATCTTCTAATCCTGTCTGCCTTCTATGTGACCGGAGGGAAAAAATGTACTTCCAATGTTTCTTTAACTTTTGTTCATTAATCAAATATCTGTATGACTGAAACATGGGGCATCACTAGCAGAGGTAGGAGAATCTATTCTTGAGACAGTTGCAATTATTGGCTTTGGATACAGAGCATTGACTTTAAAGTAATGATGTTGGCATATCTTTGTGGAAATATCCAGCAGAGAGAAAGAAATTCCAAACTGGGTCTTGGGATGTTCATGACTGAAGATACTGATTTGGTGTCATCCACCCTTCCAAGTGTAGAGGAGAGGATAGAGAGAAGGAAAAGCAGAAGCTCAAGATATAAAGCAAGTAAAGCACCCACAGTCATAGGTAGAAGAAATTGAAACAGAGAACTGAGAATTGTAGAAGCCAAGAGGAAAATATTTTAAATAATAAGGTGGGTTTCAAGAATGGCAAATAGTGTAAAGAGGGCAAGAAGAACAAAGACTGAGAAAAAGATGAGGAGATTGTCATTGGTGACCATTCAGTGGATGCTGAATGATCTAATAAGGGTTGAAAACTTATGTTTGAATCTGTTTCATTTAGAGAATAGAATTATTCTTAGGGCTGTCCTCATGTGATTCCCTGATATTTGAATTACATAGGAGGCCCTGATATAAGGATGTAGTTGTGCAAAGGCATGCTATCTATAAATCATGAATATAAGCTCTTCAGTTTACCATGGGAGGAGAGATGAGAGACCACTTCACCAAACGAGGGCAACTCATAAGTTCGTTTTAGGAGACCAGTGTGTGAATAAATACTTCATTTACTGCTTGTGATGTATAAAGATAATCTGTGTCGACAAATAGTAACATTCTTTGTCTAATTTTATTTAAGTTCGGTAAGGCATTTTGTGAAATTGAGGACCCATTTATGCCAATGGGCCACAATTTTTCAGGGCCACAATTATTTACACATGGATAACTGAAACTTACAATTATAGAAATGCTATTTCTGATCTCTAAAATAGCCATGGCGTGTACATGGTTTTCTATTCCTAGTTAGAAGCATTTTTTTTCCACCAGCTCTTAGTACACACTATCTACAATATGATAGCAATGGTGAGAGTTTATCCTATCTTTACGGACCAGGTACAGCAAACTTAAAAGTGTTGCCCAAGATCACCCAATAAAGAGGAATAAATGAAATACAAATGTGTACAAGGAATACAGCTGCAGATAAACGGGAATGACTATCTTAATCCAGACAAGAACAGCTTCTCAGAGTTGGTGACATTTGAGCTGATGTTTGTTTGTTTGTTTGTTTGTTTGTTTGAGATAGGATCTAGCCCTTTCCTGGAGTGCAGTGGTGTGATCACAGGTCACTGTAGCCTTGACCTCCCAGAGTGATCCTCCCATCTCAGCCTCCCAAGTAGCTGGAACTACAGGCACATGCCACTATGCCTAGATAATTTATTTTTATTTTAATTTTTGTAGAGATAAGGTCTCACTGTGTTGCCCAAGCTGGTCTTGTACTCCTGGGCCCAAGCAATCTCCCAGCTTGGCCTCCCAAAGTGTTGCGATTACAGGCATGACCCACCATGCCTGGCTTGATCTGGGTTTTGAAGGACAATGAAGGGCATCTGTAATTAATAGAGGGTGGAGACAGCATTGTTGTACAAAGGCAGAAACTCATTCCACCACCAAGATGGACTCTTGTTGGGATCTAACATGAGGAACTTGGTATAGGATGTAGGGATGGAGTATCACTTGCCTGACGGCTTTCCTGCTTGGAACCAGATGTGAGAAAACAAGAGGAAAGCTTTAAAGAGAAACTAGGTAAAAAACTAAGTAGGTCATGGAACTCTACTGAGAACCAAAGGAACTTGGCAGAGAAGGAAAATATAGATATAACATGACAGTCATGGAACCTAGATAAGAGGCACTCCTGGATAATTCCCTGAATAACACCCAAAGCATCCATAAAGACCCCATACAGCTATTTAGGATGTACTGCATGGGGTCTTTATAGATGCTTTGAGTGTTACTCAAATAGTAACTGTGAAGGCACTGACTCAGTCTGAATAGGGACAGAGGCATGAAACGCCTTGGAAGGTTCAGGACACCTCACTATTGGAGGATAAAGAAAAACTAGAGCACAGTGTCAAAGGGCTAGATCATAAAGGGCCTTAGGTGCCATACTGAGGAGCTTGAACTTTCATATGTAAGAATTTAGATGCCACTGGGAGATGGGGTTAAGAAATGGGGTTAAGAAAGGGAATTATAAGATTGTGACTTAGAAATTTCGCTTTTTTTTTATTATTATTATACTTTAAGTTCTAGGGTACATGTGCATAACGTGCAGGTTTGTTACATATGTATACTTGTGCCATGTTGGTGTGCTGCACCCATCAACTCGTCAGCACCCATCAACTCGTCATTTACATCAGGTATAACTCCCAATGCAATCCCTCCCCCCTCCCCGCTCCCCATGATAGGCCCCGGTGTGTGATGTTCCCCTTCCCGAGTCCAAGTGATCTCATTGTTCAGTTCCCACCTATGAGTAAGAACATGCGGTGTTTGGTTTTCTGTTCTTGTGATAGTTTGCTAAGAATGATGGTTTCCAGCTGTATCCATGTCCCTACAAAGGACACAAACTCATCCTTTTTTATGGCTGCATAGTATTCCATGGTGTATATGTGCCACATTTTCTTAATCCAGTCTTCACTGATGGACATTTGGGTTGATTCCAAGTCTTTGCTATCGTGAATAGTGCCGCAATAAACATACGTGTGCATGTGTCTTTATAGCAGCATGATTTATAATCCTTTGGGTATATACCCAGTAATGGGATGGCTAGGTCATATGGCTTAGTGAAGGAAGAATAGGTAGGATGGGTAAAGAGACTAGAAGTGGTTGAGACTAGTTTTAAGGTAATTGCAATTGCCCAGAGGATAGGTAATATGGACCTGAAATATGGCAATAGTTGTGGCAATGGTGATAGAGAAGAGAGATTGTATTTGAGAGATGTTTAGAAGATCATACCTAAAGCCAAGTCTGGTTGATCGGTATGGAGAATCAGGGAAATGTAGGAGTTGGAAGGTCCTCTTGGCTTCCTAGTTTAGGTACGTGATGATGCCACTAACTAAAGTAGAAACTCTAAAAGGAAGAATTTGTCTTGAAGAGAAGATACTAGGTATGTTGAGGTTGAAGTATCTATGACATCCTAGTAAAGATGACTTATGTGCAGTCTGATATATAAATCCTGAGTCCCTAAAAGAAAAAGTCACTAACTCTCTCCAAGTATAGTAATATAGTACCGTAATACAAACCCATGTGTTGGTATTAGAAGCACTGTTTTGAG
Organism: Papio anubis; assembly: GCF_008728515.1. Taxonomy (NCBI): domain Eukaryota; kingdom Metazoa; phylum Chordata; class Mammalia; order Primates; family Cercopithecidae; genus Papio; species Papio anubis. The sequence goes on from NW_022164238.1 coordinate 23,908, forward strand.
TAGTTTCACATGCTTGTCATTCTGTATGGGTACAGCTCGTACTTGGAGAGAGATGCCCCTAATATAATCTACAAACTCTGCCAGACACTTACAAGTGTTTGTCTGCTATGGTTCTCTGACTTCCTGACTTGTGAACTTCTGGGAGAAATTAAGGGAGAATTCACTATGCTCTAGGACAATGGGAAAACTATTGAATGAGTGTTATATCATGGAAACTTAGAAAACTGTATGCACATTGAAGAGTTAAGAGTCAGAGAATGAATTCAGAGACATTCCCAGAGGAACCATTGCACATCAAACAGCACTTCTTCGAACATAAAACAATTTGCCTTTCCCTGTCCCATCCCCTAGTTTCATGACAAGATAAAATGTCAAGACTTACTTTACCTATTTGTTGAGAAATTATTTTATTTCTTTCCTCTCCCAAGATAAGAATATTAAGGAATGGAATTCAACAACCACCAAAGTTTTGAAACCTGCTTCAAAAATTTGTTTTATCTTGTACCCTATTCCAAACCCTGGCAAGTGAGAAAAAATAAAACTAACAATAAGCAACAGATAAAAGGCACTCACAAAATGATACATCATAGACTGAGTTGCCTCTTTTAAATATTTCTGAATAATTCCAGCTGACAGCAACGAAAGTTGAATCTGAGGGTTTGGGCAGAAGTTTGGCTGAGTTTAGTTCTCTTAAGTAGATATTATTTTCATTGCTTTCTCTTAATGAATTAAAGTGAAATCTTCTAGATGCTTACTTATTTGCCATTTTTGTCACAATGATCCTAACTCAGTAACCTCTGGATTATGACCATTGTTCAAAACATGCTCAATAAAATGTAAAAGGTCTTTTACCTTTGCAGTGGATTTGAGAGACAAAAAGGAGAAAAGAACTGCAGATTTCCAAACTTATGTAAAAAACTCAGGGTAGTACAGGTCTCAGTGATTTGCCCCATTGGGGTCTGACTTAAGGGAATTTAGGTAGTAGGCAGAAGGACTGTGAGTACACATGTCTTGCCTCCTGTGGTGTGCCACTGCTTTCAGCTTGCACTGCCAGGTTCCCCAGAAGCTTTAGACCAGCACTGACACTGACACTTAGCCCCCTTTCTAGAGCTCTAGAAATAATCAGCTACAGTCAGCAATTATCTGTTGTGATTCAGGTCTAGGCAAAATAATGAGCAGAAGGATCTGAAACTCAACATACCTAAAACTGAACTCATTAGCTCCACATGTGTCTGAAAGATATCTGTTGCTCCTTCTATGGTCCCAGTCTCCATAAATGGAATGCCATTCACCTATTTACCCAAGTCATAGAATGAACTCCTACTCTGGAATACAAAAAGGCAGTGTGGTCTAGTGGTTAAGAGGAAGGAGGCTAGAGCCAAACTGCCTAGGTTCAAATTTTAGCCTTATCATTCATGAGCTTTGTTAACTTAAGCAAAAGTCTTGGTGTTTGTTACTTGGTCTCCTCATCCATAAAGTGAGGATGATTATAATACTACTTACCCTCATAGTGATGTTATAAGCTATACAGGTTGAGTTAATATTTATAAAGTGCTTAGATCATGGCTTGACACATTAGCACTATGGAAATTCTCATGAAATAAATTCAATTATGTGTCATCCTCAGATCCTTACCAATCACTTGGACTCTTTGTATAACAGACTTCTAAATGGTTCCTATTTGAAGTTGCCCAACCTATTCAGTTTCCAATACCAAGTCCAAGCATTCATTGATCCGCTGGACCATTCTCCTTATCGAACGTAGGCACAGTTAGATATTCCCTTCTCTGTGCTCTCATAGCACTTAGCACATCATCTGTCAGCACATTGTATTATAAATATCTGTCTGTCCCTGTCTCCTCTACCAGGCTAGAGTTTCCATAGATAACCCCAGTACCAAATTCAGCGCATGTCATGTAATTGGAGATAAAACATAAATAAAGCACAAAAAATGTACCTTTGTCTCTCTAAAGAGTAAGAATGTACCATTATGTATTTCAGAAATGTATGGTGAACACATGCAGAAATTTATAATCAAAACTCTTTATGAGGTTAAAGTGAGCTGGTTAAATAAGATTTAACGAATGATCAACTAATAGTTTGTTTATAAATAGTATTTTCCCTTCTGAGTAGCAGACAAAGACCTTAACACTTATTTTTATGAAATATTTGAACTGTAGCTTGCCAATGCTTATTCTTACAGTGTACCTGGCGTGTACTTCACTTGATTCTACATACAGAGTCATAGAGAAGTTTATATTGAATATAATAATTATAACAATATTAGTTATAAAGAGTTAATTCAAGCCTAAAGCTCCTCAGAGGAATGCTCTCACTATTATGAAAGAGCAGTGAAAGTATTAAAATGGAACAGAATAGATAACTCAGAAATAACTCCACATATGTACAGTCAACTGATTTTTTTACAAAGGTGCCAAGAACATACAATGGGGACAGGATGCCTTCTTCATTAAATGGTTCTGGGAAAGTAAAATATCTGTATTCAGAAGAATGAAACTAATTCCCTGTCTCCCACCATTAAAAAAAATAAACTCAAAATGGATTAAAGACTTAAATGTATAGACCTGAAGCCATAAAACTGCTAGAAGAAAACATAAGGGAAACACTCCAGGACATTGATCTAGGCAAAGATTTTATGGACAAGACTGCAGAAGCACAAGCAACAACAACAAAATAGACAAATGGGACTATATTAAATTGAAAAGTTCTGAACAGCAAAGAAAACAACGAACAGAGTGAACAGACAATCTGTAAAATGAGAGAAAATATTTGCAAACTATCCAACAAGGGACTAATATCCAGAATCTACAAGGTACACAAAGAACTCAACAGCAAAAAACAAATAATCCCATTAAAAAGTGGGCAAAGAACATGAATAGACATTTCTCAAAAGAAGACACATAAATGGCCAACACGTATATGACAAAATGCTCAACATCACTAATCATCAGGGTAATGCAAATCAAAACCACAATGAGTTATGATTTTACTGCAGTTAGAATGACTGTTATTAAAAAGACAAAAAATAACAGATGCTGGTAAGGATATGAAGAAAAGAGAACTTTTCTATGCTTTTAGTGGAATGCAAATTAGTTCAAGCATTAGGAAAAACAGTATAGCAATTACTCAAAAAATTAACCATGGAACTGCCATGCAATCCAGCAATCCCCACTACTGGATATTTATCCAAGAGAAAGAAAATCAATATATCAAAGACATACCTGCACAACATGTTTATTACATCACTGTTCACAATTCCAAATATATGGAATCAAATTTAATGTCCATCAACAGATGAATGAATAAAGAAAAATGTGGTATATATAATATACATAAGAGAATACTATTCAGCCATAAAAACGAATTAAATCCTGTCATTTGCAGCAACATGGATGGAACTGGAAGTCATTATGTTAAGTATAATAAGGCAGACACAGAAACAAATATCACGTGTTCTCATATGGGAGCTTAAAAAGTGGATCTCATGGGGCTGGAGAGTAGAATGATACATACCATAGGCTTGGAAGGGTGCCTGTGTGGTGAGGGGAATAAAGAGAGGTAGGTTAATGGGTACAACCATGCAGTCATGTAGAAGAAATAAGTTCTAATGTTTGATCTCACAGTAAGGTAACTATAGTTAACAACAACGTATTGCATATTTCACAATAACTAGAAGAGAGGATTTAAAGTGTTCCCAACACAAATAAATGATAAATGCTCGAGGTGATGGATATCCTAAATACTCTGACTTGATCATTACACATTCAATGCATTTATCAAAATTCACATGTGCCCCATAAAAACATACAAGTATTATGTATCAATTTAAAATTTTTAAAAATAGGAATAAGGGTGCCAAATATTTTTAAAAGTAGATTTGTTATTCCTTGGTTAAAGGCATTCCTTTCCAAGGACTCAAAATGGCATGTCCCTCTATCTTCAAGGAGAGAATTAGGATGGATAATTCATAAGTAACCTATCAATCCTACCGTGTGACATTGCTAAGCAAAAAGCCATAACTGTAACACTACTGCATATGTATGAAGTGATCATGTATACTTAGAAACATAGGACATTCATTGAGTACTGTATAAGCTAAATTTTTAATGTTTCATTAAAAAGTCCCCTATGCCGCTGTTGCAACTCCAGCTCTCTGGTATTCAGTAATCAATTGCAACTTCATATTTTCCCTAACCCACTGGTCTTTGGACAAAATCTTCCTGCCTTCCTTACAAAGTCCCTTAGATAATTAGGCTTTTCAAGAAAGACTGTTCTTTATGAAAGATATTCACGAGGAATTGGAAAATTTCTAGTTTTCTTTTACAGGTGAAAACATACAATTTTTCATATACCTACTTCAAGTCTTTTTTTCCCATTGTTTTGATCATTCACCCATTCGTTGGCATCTAAATTCATATGTCTTCCAGTCACTGGTTAGGAACCATTCTGAGTAGTTAGGAAATCTGTAACCGAAGTATCTCTTTTCCTGCATATTAGTATTATTGAAGCATACCTATTCCTCAGTCAATTAAGCTGGGATGTTTTTCTTTCTTTGGAATTTATTTCAGCTCCAACAGTTACCCATTCCCTGGAATGAATAAACTGTTTCAAAATAGCCAACATACTCTTTCTCCTCCCCAACCCCTCAAAACTAGTACTTTTTTAATCTGTTGATACTTTCTTAAATTGTCCCAGAATATTGATAGTTGTACCTAAATGGAACATTTCTTATTTTGTGTCAACCACAAACTGAAAATAAAGCATAGAGTGCCCAGTCTTAATAAATGAATCTCCCAATTTTTATTGTCAATTAATTTATTCAGATTTTTCTTGAATATTAAATTCCAATGGATAAAAAAGTGACATCTCCATCTTTAAGTCATAAATTGGCTATTTGGTTCAGTCAAACCTGAATAATTCTATTCAGTATTCATGTTGTAACTGACAAGATAAGCACAATTATCATTTCATTCTCACTTTCCATATCATTGTTTCTCTGATGATTCCATCAAATCCCTTATTAAAACTCATCCTTTGGCTTCAAGTAAAAATAGTCATTGCATGGAGAAAGACTTTTAATCCATTCAAGATGTAGCCGTAATAAATGCTACTGGCCTGAGTAGCCATTGTTCTTGGCAAATCCCTCTAAGCAATAAATAGTGGACACCACACCCTTTTAAGAAAGTAGGAGAGGGATGGAAATAGCCATTGGTTCATGTCATACTCCGAAATTCTATTATGGTCCATTTACATGCAGTTGGAACTGACATGTAATATATTTGATGAATACAGAACAATCAGCAAAGAAACAACACTGAGCTGCTGCAGACAAGTATTCCAATTGCTTAGTTTTATAAGCTTTACATTCAGTCATGAAACTAATGCTTGTTGCGGAATCTATTAAAAAACACTATCAATAAGCCAATAGCAGATGATTTTGGAAGTTGTTCAAGGACTGAGCTGTAGATCCACTTGGTGGAGAGAAAGGAGCAAAATATTTGAAGCTTTGAAAACATTCATTGCTTTTCCAATACCATTTACATATTAGCAGTGAGTACCTTGTCAATTGTGTTCTCATTCGATCATTAAATAAGATTTTAATAAGTGATAGCTTTTATAATTATGTATTTTTGATATTCCTAAAACAGAATGTTACATTCTCTATCATGTTAAAATTGATATTTGTGGTTCAATGAGGGTGGGAAACCAATTCCACAACTCCAAACACTTCATGGATTTGAACTTTGGAGCCCATACCTTAAATTGAGAAGAATTCCTTATAGCATTGATCACCCTTCCTATTAAAGAATTCAGACCTAAATATCTGGGCTGAGCATCTTGCCAATTCATTTTATGGGTAGTCAGTGTTTTATGCCATACAGGTTAAGTGAAAAGAGAGACTGCTATGATTGACAGTATAAGTCAGCTCTAGATTATACTCCCAAAAAAGTGATGCTTTGGAAATACAGACTATCCCTTGACCTCTACCCAGAAAAGGAAGCAATTTTGAAGTCAAGAAAAGCTCATGGGATGCACCATATTTAGGGAGGCATTTCAGCATAATGGCTAAGAACATAGGCTTTGGATTCAGGGACCCCAAGACAGAAGTTTTGGCTCTACTCTTTTCAAATCTGGGGAAAGTTACTCAATCTCAATTTGCACACTGTCATAAAACTAGTACCTACCTCATGGAGTTACTCCAAGGATTAAATAGGGTAATACACCTAAAGTGCTTGGCACAGAGGCTGAATGTCACATTATACACACACACATACACACACGCACATGCGCGCGTGCACACACACACACAATCTTCTTTCATGGATTCTGTATTGGTAACTTTGCCTACTTACTAAAATTTATTTGTAACCACAAAATCAATATTGCATGATCTAAGGTAATAATCTAATATATGACACAGTATAAAGAGCACTTTTCCAAGAGGCAGAAAACATGGGTCATAATCTGGAGATAATCTGCTACTAACTTGCTGCATGACCTTGGGCAATTTTTTAAATCCCCATCTTGCTTTCCCCATTTGTAAAAATTATGAGTTTGGACCAGTTGACAAGAAGTCCTTCCAGCATTCTATGATCATACAATGGTGAGTAGAACTCAGCTCTTCTTTCATAGAGGGAGAGCTGATGGAGGCCCAAAAACAGAGTTAAGGCCTGCCTGATCAGGTCTCTGACTGAAAGCAATATAGGAAACTTCTGCCAGGATCTGCCATGTGCAGCAAGATGCTAAAGAGTGGAGACACCTTTATGCAAAGGTTGGATAAAGTCCCAAAGAGACCAGATTTTTAAATCTGTATAGCTAATGCTTTCTTATCTGGTAGACAGACCTGCATGAGAAGCCAGATTGTAATGAGGATTGCATAGTGTGCATAGAATTACAGCAATGGAGCAAGGGAATAAAAGGAGGAAGAGTTGAATGTCAAGTGTTTGTTTGCTAATAGAGTTTGAGACCCCTTTTTCAGCACAACCAGTAATGTTATTCTTGTAATTGTAAAAGTCTGATTGCCAACAATTGCTCCCTTCTAACAGTGCTTTGGTGTTTGCTGCTAAAGTTTGCTTTTGTGACCTTCCTTTTCTATCTCCTAGGGCAGACCCTCTGATATTCCTTCTGTATGTATTCTTTCTTTGGTTAATACTTTTGATTTAGCCATATTCTGATCTAAAAAATGAACAAACAAACAGAAACTGCCTCAAGTATTTACAACAGTGAAGTTTTTACTTGGAGAATTGGTTACACAAGTGATTTAGTATATAAAAAGCAAAACAAGGGATGATGGTGAAGCAACCCAAAGATTACCTGTGGTAGGAAACAACTCTCACCAGTAAGCTAGAACTATGCTGCCCAGTATGATAGCAACCAGCCATACCTGGCTATCAGCACTTGAAATGTGCTTAGCCTGAACTGAGTTGTATTCTTGATGTAAAATACACACCAGTGTTGAAGACTTATCGTGAAAAGAAGAATATAAACTAGCTCATTTATACATCAATTATATTCAATATGACTTTTGTATTGAATATACAGATAAGTGATATGTTTAATTTATTGGATTAAAATACAGTAGTTTAATTAATTTCACTTTTTAATTTTGACTTTTTTCTTTTTTCTCTTTTTTTTTGTTTTGAGACAGAGTCTTACTCTGTTGCCCAGGCTGGAGTGCAGTGGCGCAATCTCAACTCACTGCAACTTCTGCCACCTGGGTTCAAGTGACTCTCGTGCCTTAGCTTCCTGTAGCTGGGATTATAGGCAGATGCCATCATGTCCAGCTAATTTTTATATTTTTTGTAGAGATGAAGTTTTGCCAGTCTGGTCTTGAACTCCTGACCTCAAGTGATCTTCCTGCCTCAGCCTCCCAAAGTGCTGGGATTACAGGCAAGAGCCATAGCGCCCGGCCTAATTTTGACTTTTTAATGTGTCCATAGTAAATTAAAACTGATATAAGCGACTCGCATTGTGTTTCTATTAGACAGTGCTGGGCTAGAGAGACAAATATAGGAGGACATTTACTCTAGGTGCCCTGTAGAGTTATTGCCCTGAATTGCCTGGAGTTCCTGACCCTTAAAGTTGAGATTGTTTGATTTGTTTCCAGATTCCCTCACTGCCTAGACTGTGATCTGGATACTTAACAACTTCCCTGGACATTAATCAAAAGAGTCACCCTGTTCTTTGTTATGTGTTGACATTTCTCAGTATTTAAATCCATTGTCTTATCTAGTTTTCCTAATTCCTAGTAGTCTGTTTGGAATTTTCACCCAATTTCTCATTTTATGTTATTTATAGTACCTATATAATTAATGGTGCCAAATATGGTGCTCCTTCCCTAAACGTATCAGCTACTATAGCAGCCTTGGAAACCACGAGCCTTCTTTCTGGCTCTCTGTTTGCTTTCCATAGTACGCCACCATGTTTGAGACTAACTACAAAGAAATTTTGCCTTGTGATCCATGCAGATACCTAAAAGAAAAATGCAGGCCCTAAGTCTAAGGGTAAATTTCTGTGACCAAAAGCTAATTGTCACAAAGTGTTTACCTGGGAAAAGTTTATTCTTTAGGCCTGATAATTGTCAAGTTAATAGAGAAATATGTGTTATCATTAAGAAACATTTTCAGGGTAGCCATGATGTGCTAGGCACTTTTCTAAACAACAGGATGCAAAGATGAAAAAGTCAAAAACTCCTGGAGGGTAGATATGAGAAGAAACAAATAATCCAAGGAGTCATGACAACAAGATAATGAATGTCCTGGGGATTTTGAGGCAAAGAACTGCCTAGTGCCAGAGAAAGTTTCAGAGAATATGGGAACCTGAGCTGGGATTTGAAGGAAGGCAAGAATTAGATAAACAAAGTAGAAAGAAAAAGTTTTCTAGGAAGGGCAAATTGTATACATAGCAAGAATATATAGAAGCAGGAATAAATTTACTCCATATTTGAAGTGGAATACATTATGGTCAGGAAGCTCAAGTCTTTCAAGAACTATCTTCACCTAAGTGAGACCGAAGAACGGTTTCAACTTGAGTCAAAAACTCTATAGCATTTTTATTAAGATTGAAAAATAGATCTCGAAAGTGAAGCTTGTTGGGAAGTGGTGTGGGACTCTTTCATGGATAATATCTGATTACACTAAAATGTGGTACCTACTTTTGGACTATAAACTTCCCAAAGGACAATGCCTGTCCGGTTCACTGTCGAGTCTCAAAGTATGGCCCAGAGTAGATGCTTAGTGATTCTGTGTAGAATGAATGAATGCCAGCAAATGGTGTGATAGTACATGAGTCCCTGTGATGAGAGACACAAAGCAAGTATTGATTCAATATCTATGTATTCCAGAATAGAGTTTAGGGAATTAAAAATGGAGTTAGGCAACATATTCCAATTATTAGGAGAACTCCCTTCAAGGATTTGGGCAGTGTGTCCCCTGGCCCACGGTTATGGGAGAATCAGAAATCCTAGTGAAGAATTGGATCAGCCTGACATGTTGCCAGGTGTGATAAAATTTAAAATATAATTGTCACCACTCACACCTTTGTAAGAATTTTCTTTATCATAATACCTATTTAAGGCTACCTCCATTAGGCACATCTGGATTGGATCAAGAAGAATATGAGATCCATCTCAAGCTAGTAATTCAGAGACCAGATCCTACAGGCCATTGCTAATTCATTAAATTTTGAGATGTGAAAACACATACATTATCATCATTGAACCCAGACAATCATAAGGATCTTTGGAAATCTCAGGGAAACAGCATTATATGAGGGAAAGTTTTGAGGAGGTCCCATTCCATTCACTTAGACACGGGGAGTGTTGCTGTATATCAAATGCAGGCTGTGTTAGTCCAACATTCTACCACATGGAGGCCATATGGCTGTTCCAAGTGGGTGTTGTCTCTAGAAACAGCCAGAGCTGCATTCACAGCCTGAATTCAACATTTATTACTCTGAGAGCTTTAACAAGTGATGGAGATAAACACAGTACTTGCATTATAACGTTGTTGCAATAATTCAATAAGATAATGCAAGCAAAGCTCTTAGCACAGTGCCTATCACCAAAAAAGTGCTTAGTAAATGTTAGTTCTCTCTTCAAGAACAATGGAAGTGCAGCTATGCCCCCAAGAGTCTTTACTTTCCCAAAGAGAATCATCCCCAACGACACTCCCCACTTGCCCATTCCCTGTCCTGACAAAGCTGGGAATTTATCCAGACCAACTGCATGTATGCCCTATTTCTTAAGCCTTACTAAAAAACATAATACATTGAGCCCTTTACCCACATTGGGACTGGATTCATTATTTGATCTTAGAATAATTTTTGTGTATGCCATTTCCTCAAATTACTACCTCTTGCTCTGACTCCAGCACAATCCCTGACCTGGTTTTGTTTCACTGACAAAGTTTTGTCTGGTGGGTTTTGATTTTCCCAGTACCTGAATAAGTTTCTCCTAATTTTTTACTTCAATCTTCCTGACAGCTCACAGCGACCTTCACCTTGCTGCAGAGCTGAAACATATTTCACAGAGACAAAACAAAACAAGTAGCCTTGTATTTGAGGAATAAATGATTTATATCAGATTATTTTCTGAAAGAAGCTTTTGACTAGGGAGGAGAATGACAAGTGAAATGAATAGACCACAAGATGACTGTCCTTTGGTTGGAAATGGAAGGGCAGGGAAAGAGGGCTCCCAGAAGGGAGGGATACAGAAAACACACTTACTTCTCTTACTTTGTGATCCTGTCTGGGGATTTTGACAGTTAACATTGGCCTGGGTGGCAGTTAGTAGGGCTTAGTCACTTTATTTCTGATTTCTGATTAAGGAATCAATCAGAAATCTCTTTATCCTTAAAAATGTCATCTATTTTTCCACTTTTAAAAATGGAAAGGAAAAGCTATTTCTGTGATTTCTCAAATCTCTGAACTTGCAGTCTGGGTGCAAATTTTCAGGGTGGTCTTTGCCAGAGTGTTGCTTTTATAACCCTAGAACCAGACATGTACAGACATGTAGTTTTAGGGAAGCCAGGGATTTGGAGGTGAGCTGTGGTAGGCCTGGCACCAGCTCTTGGAATGATGTCTTATGGCATTAACAACTCACCATTGTCTATCGATACCATTGCCTTAAAAGAAAGGAATAAGAAATATGACCATGTGAAGAGTCATCCTTATCAGGGAACTGACCAAGATAATTGGGTTACCTGCTGTATTATGGGAACCTTGTAGTTCGAGCATTGATATACTTCAATATGGCAAAGACTGGAGGAAACTGATGCTAACAATGGTGACATTTCCACCTCTGGTATCTCATGTACAAATAATGTATGCCTGCAATCTCTCTATCTTTCCACTAATACCTCCCAGGATCATTAGGACAATATGGAAGCCATGAGAGCTGATTGCCCAGCAACATTAGCCCTGCCCACAGAAAGAAAGCTCTTTTTTACAAACCACAATCTCTTTCCTCAGTGCCTCTGCCCAGTCCTTCTTACTTCTTTTAGTCTGCTACCTCCTGACTGTCATTATATCCTGGGAGATTCTCTCCATACCCACTAACACAGGATAGGCATTCCCTTCTAACAAAAAATATAGCATGTGAGGTAGTTTTAACATGCATTGGAGGAAAATTAACCAGGATTAGGGAGACAGAAAGTTGCTACTTTATGTTAATGTGGTCAGAAAAGTTATCTCTAATAAAGTGACAATTGAGCATATAATTGAATAAAATAAGGGGTGAAACTTGGAAGTATTAAAGAAAAATTATTCTAATCAAGGGAACAGCCAGTGCAAAGGCCCTGAGATGGCAGAGTGCTAGGACTTCAAAGAAAAGCAAAAAAGCCAGTAAGACTAGAGCACAATGAATAAGGAAAAGAGTGACAGAAGAGAGGACAAGAGCTACTGGGGGGCCAAGTCATTTAAGGCTTTATAGGCTTTACTCTGAAAAAGATAGGAAACCTTTGGAGATTTTGAGCAGAAGAAGGACATGACCTGACTCAAGTTTTAAAAGGCTCACTCTGGCTATTGAGAATAGACTATAGGGAAGTCAAAAAGAAAGAGAGAAAAAAAAGACAAAGTTATTGCAATAATCAAGGTAAGAGATGATATCTTTTTTTTTTTTTTTTTTTTTGAGACAGAGTCTTGCTCTGTCACCCAGGCTGGAGTGCAGTGGTACGATCTCAGCTTACTGCAGCCTCCACCTCCCAGGTTCAAGCAATTCTCCTGTCTCACCTTCCCAAGTAGCTGGAACCACAGGCACATGCCACTATGCCCGGCTAATTTTTGTATTTTTAGTTTTTAGTAGAGATGGGGTTTTACCATGTTGGCCAGGCTGGTCTCAAACTCCTGACCTCAGGTGATCCACTCACCTCAGCCTCCCAAAGTTAGGATTACAGGCGTGAGCCACTGTGCCCAGCCTGGGAGATGATATCTCGACAAAAGTCATAGCAGTGGATGTGGGTAAGAAAATTGGAACAGAAAGAGACGATTATAATTAGTAGTATTATGGATATATTTTTAAGGTGGAGCCAACAAGATTTCCTGAAAGATTGGTGGAGGGGTGTGAGAAAAAGAGAGGAATCAAAGAAAGTACAGGGGTTTTGGCCCAAGCAACTGGATAGATGAATTGCTGTTAGTAGAGATGAAGCTGAAGGCAGGAGAATTAGAGTTGAGGGGAAAAATTTGGAGTTCTGTTTTAAACATGTTGACTTTAAATTAATATTAAAAATCTTTGTGGAGATTTTTGAATAGACAGAAAGGACTTCAGGTGACAGGTCCAGGCTTTGAGCATCAGTGGTAGATGCTTTTAAAAGATAGCATAGTTTTTGAAAGCCATGAGACCACAGGAAATTGTAGATATATAAAAATGTTCAAAGATTGCCCCCTGAGGTGGGACAAGGTCTAGAGGTCAAGTATATTTGGAGGAGCTACCAAAGGAGATGAGAGAGAACAACCAGTGATGTAAAAGGAACACTAAGAGAGAGTGGTACACAAAGGCCAAGAAAAGAAAATATTCAAGAAAGGAAGTGGTCAATTTTATTGAAAGCTGCTGTTAGATCAGGAAAGATGAGGACTGAGAAATGACCAAAGTAAAGTGGAAAGTTAAAAAATAGAAGTATACTTACAGCTGAACATTTAATGCATTTTCTCTTACATAATATTTTAAAAGACCCAAATGAAAACATGTGAGATGCAAACATTTATCATTTTCACCATAAGTTTGGTGACCATATTTCCCAAATACCAAAATTAATACAAGTGGTGTCAAAATAGAGCAATATATTTGAAAGTAGGATTGATCTCTAAAACTCGAGCCATATTTACAGCAGATCAAGAAAAAAACCCTCAGAAGAGAGATTCACTCATTTCATTCTGGGTCACTTTTCACCCCACTGAGAATCAGTGACTCATTCCTCCATTTACTCCTTTATGTTATAAATCATTGATATGTATAGCTCTCTGTCCCTTTATCCACCTATCCAACCATTCTCTACCTACCTATTCACAAAAGAAATGCTGCTTCTAAAAGAAGATAGTCCTAACAGGCCGGTAGAATTTTTGCCAACAAGATCAGAAGAGTTGGTAACATTTTTTTCATTAATATCTATAGTCGTTATAGAAGATTATACTATTCTTTGCTGCAAGAACAAAACCCACTGTGAGAAACACATACTAAAACTATCATTGGTAATTTGTGTCTCTTAGTGCAAGGAGATTTTGAATCTTTAAGGGGAAGGTCAAGGATGAGCTGTTTCCAAATGCAACAGTAATGGCAATGCTTCTCAAAAGGACCACAAATTACAGTGAAGATGATGAAGATATGTTCAGTGGATCTGAAGTTCCTGAAGGATGTTCAGGAGTAAATATCAGATAGGAAGGGATATATAGATGTATGGGTTTATAGGACAAGAGCGAACTCTATTCTGGATTTATAAAGTTAACAATTTGAGCTATTGTATGGTGTGAAAGCATTGGTATACATGGAGTCACACAGAGAGATTGTTGAGAATTGAAAGAGCTGAATGACTACCCTATTAAATTTTTCAGGGGGCCTCCCTCTCTTTCAGAACAATGCTTTATCGACATTACAGCAGTGTTTTTCTTTTAAAATGCTATTTCTCATCAAATGATTATAAAAATAAACCATGGGCGAAAATAGTAAAAGCAATCCATCATCAGTCTTCATATCTCATCAAGGAACACACTGAGAGGTCTTTTCTATTTTCCACTGTCTCCTGCCCTGCTATTTTAGGATTGCAGTTGTTCCTCTATTTTGTTCAAGGCTACGGTATTTTCTTGGGGACATTTCTGAATGGGGATATTCAGAACAGAATAATCTTCATAAAAACAACAGAGCATTAAGCCTTCTGAGATGGAATGTGTCATGATAGTATTTTGTTTGCCGTTTCATTTCTTCTGAACCATAATGTGCTTCATTCTTGTGTGTAAGCACTGTGTGAACAGACATGAAATGGCTCTGAAAAAAAACACTGCTGCTTCTCTTCTATGATGTTTATTACTTTCCTCTTGATAAAAACAGTAATGGCATTATTAGGACTTTCTCTGATAAAACTATTTCTTTAAAAAGTCAGATTTGATTCTACAGACATTTTAAATTCAACACACTGCATCTTGCACTAGCATTTAATTCAAGTTTCTAATTACAGACCTTCTTTCCTTGCTCTCATTACCTTTTTGTGACTAGGACTGTTGACTTTTTTTCTTGTGACATCCATAACCCAGCATCTTGGAAACCACATACATTTGCATAACTCACTGACCTAGAAAAAATGTTAAAAATCTATGTCTTAGTCTTGAATTACTAGAAACATTTAAAATTGTATGGCTATTTTAATACTTTGGAGACTTTAGCATGAGTTTAAACTTGTCAGTTAACAGAACTGGAGATGTACTTTGCCATTAAGTTTCCTTTTAGCACTTCAATTCAAAATATTTTCCTATTATTTTCCCTGAGAAATTTAACTTGAAACTTTCATTATAATTGAAGCAGGGGTTGGTTTTTGCCCAAGAAAAAAAAAAACATGAACAAAGTTCACAACATGAATAATGTACGTGGGAGAATATTTAAAAGATGTGTGTGCTTGTATTCATATGCAGAGATAGAAGGTGTTCAACAACTAGGAACCCAAATTACCAAACTGAGTACCAGAAGTTGCCTTGGCATGAAGCATTGAGGCAAAATAGAGGTTGACAGGATGGTGAGAGTTAGGCAGAATAAGGATGTGGGGGATAAAGGCACTCTGAGGTTGCTTTTTAAGGCAGTCAATTTTATGTATGGACTTTTTCACACAACTCCTAAACAAACCGTATTACAATTTCAACTTTTTAATTTTAATTTTTTTATTTTTAAAGATGAGGTCTCACTATGTTGCACAGGCTGGACTTTAACTCCTTGTCTCAAGTGACCCTCCAGCCTCATCACCTGTTTTTAGTATTAAGACATGTGTGATATAATCATCCTCACCTTATTGCTGTTGGCATAGGGCTGAGCAAGGCATGAGCTGAGGATCAGGGAAGAGTAAGAATGAGGAGACACCTAGACACAATCTGAAAGACAAACTACAGATAACCAAGAGGTCTGTATTTACCAAGCTTGCTCATTTCACAGAAGGCCATCAGTCATTCTTAACATAAGCATCCGCCCATTCTCTAGGAATTTACATGAATGAATGCTCTGACTGTCATGATTTCTCTTTTAAAGTTATAATGGCCATACTCATTTACTTTAAATGAATACATATAATTTCTGCTTAATAATGATAGCTGTTTTTTTAATTTGAAAATTTTGGAGTTCCTGATATGTTTCCACACACACAAACACACAAACATATATATATATGGAGTTTGGGAAAGGGGGGATATTTGAGTAGTAGTAATTTGATCTACTAATTTAGCATCAATCTCCATGGGGAATTCTTAATTATATATTTAATGATTCTCTCAGCACTCAAAAACCATATGCCAATATCCTTAAAACAAAAGTCTCCTAAGATTGTCCGGGGTTAATAATGTGTTGCAAATATTTCTTGGTAATAAAAAAGGGGGGAAACTTGCACATTTCAAGTCACTTTAATGCATTTTGACTCAGCTATGACAAATAGCTGCCCCAAGTAAATGTATCAGAATGACTTTCTAGTAAACAGCCTTGCAAAATTGACTCCAAGTTTCCTTGTTACAGGTAACAACTTAGGGCTAGAAATTACTTTAGACTTATAGAATGTAGAGAATTTTGCTCTTCTCATGATGAGAATGATGGATGGAAAGCCTTCTTTCCCTTACTGCTTTGAAGGATGTATGATTGTGCCTTTTGGAAACTTCAGAACCAATCTTTATTTTCTACTGCAACAAATGTCAGATACTCAGAATATTTGAGAAATGGTGAGATCTGGTTGGCTTGCTATTTTGTTTTTCTGATGTTTAAGAACTTTTTTTTCTTTGCATGTTTGTTTCAGCAATCACTTTAAGAGAAAAGGTGGGTACAAGGAGAACATTATAAAATATATTAGTCCTTTCTCCTGCCTTAGTTGAGTTTGTATTAATTCAATAAATACTTATTGATCATCTTTGTGCTAGTCAATGTGAATTAAGAACTATATGTTTTTGCCCCCCCCCCCCGCAAAAGCTCACTATTTAGCAGTAAGAGAGAGGCATATAAATGCAATTATGTAGTATATTAGTCAGAATAGGTTAAATGCTATAACAAATAGAGTTATTTTCAGTGTTTTAACACAACAAAGATTTATTATTTGGTTACATCACCAACGACTGGGGATACAGAGAGAGGATATGGTGGGGTTTCTGCTTCACATTGTCAACCAGGGACCCAGGTTTCTTCCAGAGTGACTCTGCCATCTTTTGGGGCCTCAGAGAGCTCCACCAGATTTTCTTTATCTGTTTAGCAGGCAAGGGAGGTTTCATGGTCCAGGCCTGGAAGAACCATTCTTACATGTCCTGTTGGTCAAAATTCAGACGTATGACCATATCAAACTTCTGACAGGCTGGAAAATATAGTTTAGAATTTTCAATTTATCTTTTGCCAATGAAATATATACTACTAGGTATTTCAAGTTCCTCTGCATTCTAGCTTCATTGTATCTTTCCAACTATATATCCCATTTCTTCCCTCACATGATCTGGTCAAATAATTATTCCTTGTTCCCTCAGCTAGTTTTCTACATCCCATGCTTAGTTTGTTTTTATGAAAGGCTCTTCCCTGTCAACTTTTTTTCCAGATTTTCTTATCTTTAGGGCCAGTTTAAAAATTCACCTCTTCTATGAAACCTCCATTATAGGAATGGTACAAATTAACTTAGTCATCACTCAAACATGAAAATAAAATGTTTTGGTTTTTTTTTTGTAATTGATCAATACTTCCTCACAAGTTCTGTGCTTCCCAACATAAGAGTAAAAAGAAAAAAAAATAAAACTAAGCACAACTTCCAACATAAGAGTAGGAAAAAAACTAGTTCCTATAAGTTTCAAAATGCAGCTCAATTTAATACATTAAACATCCTTAAAGCCCTTTGAACTGGATGAAAACATCTTTACAGGTGTTGTTTAATGTGTAATATACAGTTATGTATTTAACATTTCAGTCAATGACGGATTGCATATATGATGGTTGTCCCATAGGATTACAATGAGCTGGAAAATTCCTATCACCGAGTGGTGGTGTAGCCATTATAAGTCATTGCACAATGCATTACTTACATGTTTGTGGTGATGTTAGTGTGAACAAACCTACTGCACTGCCATTTGTATAAAAGTCTAGCACATACAGTTTTGTACAGTACATAATACTTGATAATAAGAAACAACTATGTTACTGATTTATTATTTACTATACTATAAATATTATTTGCCTTCTATTTAGAAAAGAAAAAAGCTAACTGTAAAGCAGCCTTAGACTAGTCCTTCAGGCGGTATTCCAGAAGAAGGCGTTGTTGTCATAGGAGAGGACAGTATCATGCATTGCCCCTGAAGACCTTCCACTGGGACAAGATATGGAGGTGGAAGATAGTGATATTGATGATCCTGACCCTGTGTAGGCCTAGGCTAATGTGTGTTTGTCTTCATTTTTAACAAAAAAAAAGTTTACAAAGTAAAAAAGAATCTTAAAAACAGAAAAAAGTTATAGAATACAGATATAAAGAAAAAATATTTTAGTAGAGTTGTACATTTTTGTGTTCAAAGTTGTGTCATTAGAAGATTCAAAAAGTTTTAAAAATTAAAAAGTTTATAAAGTGAAAAAGTTACAGTAAGCTAAAGTTAATTTACTGTTGAAGAAACATATTTTTTATAAATGTAGTGTGGCCTAAGTGTACAATGTATACAAAAACCACAATAGTGTACAGTCACAGGCCTTCACATTCACTCATCACTTACTCACTGACTCACCCAGAACAACTTCCAGTCCTGCAAGCTCCATTCCTGTTAAGTGCCCTATGGAGGTACACCATTTTTTATCCTATATACTGTATTTTTACTGTGCCTTTTCTCTGTTTAGATACACAAATACTTATCACTGTGTTATAATCACCTACAGCATGTAGTACAGTAACCCGCTATACACATTTGTAGCCTAGGAGCAATAGGCTGTATCATATAGCTTGGGCATGTAGTAAATTATACCATCTAGGTTTGTGTAAGTGTTATTTTTTTTATTATACTATAAATATCATTATTTTAGAGTATGTGCCTTCTATTTAGAAAAGAAAAAAGTCAACTGTAAAACAGCCTCAGACTCCTCCTTTGGGAGGTATTCCAGAAGAAGGCATTGTTATCATAGGAGAGGACAGCAGGTTTGTGTAAGTATGCTCTATGATGTTCACACAACAACAAAATTGCCTAATGATGCATTTCTCAGAAAGTATTCCCATTGTGATGTGACACATGATTGTATACCTGTTTCTATATTTTTATCTATCTTCTCTATCTGAAAGGTATAAATAGAACAAACAGCTATGAACCTAATACTCAGCTTAAGCAGTAAAACATTATTAATGCAGCTGAATCCTCTTATACCTCCCAGTCACATCTCCCTTTATATTGAGTATTTTATACATAACCTTTCAGATTCTCTCTCCCTCACATGTCTCCTGGACCCTTGGCTGTTCCATGTGAGCTGCCAATGCCACTGCAGTACGCTCAGGGCAGAGGTTTCACTGCCTGAGTTCCAGCAGGCAAGCACTAGAAATCTCTGCATCTTCTTACTACTTCCAGATTTGAATGAAGCATCATGCTACAAAGCACTGGAGATACCTTCCATGGCAGTTGTGCAAAGGCCAGGTGAGAGAACCTAGAAGCGTGGGAAAATTAGTTTCCTGACAGTAAATTATGACCAATGAGAGCAAAAAGACTGGAAGAATCCAAAATAATCATTTCCTCTCCCTTCCTTTCTCTAATGGACTGTTCTGAGGATAGTTCTTTGTGCTGCCTGTGCAGTTAACACATTGCTGTGCTTCTCTTCCTTATCCTTTCCTGTCTCATTTTGCCTTTCCTTCACTCTTGCTGCCTTGAGATCACATCTCCCAATATTTATCCCTGTATTAGGCTCTGTTTTGGGGCCTGAACTAAGGTGCTCCCCACCACTCAGAGCTAATAATTATCATAAATTTTAGGTATAATATTTCATTTAATTTTGTATGCTTTTATATGTATATGCATAAATCCATAACAACGTATAATATTCTTACATGCTCTCAAAATTTATATACATTTAAAACATAAGTATAATCTATATGTCTTTATCAAACTTGCATTTAAAATCTAATGTTATATTCATGAAAATTACTCATATTGAAAGATACCATTCTAGTCCATTTTCACTCCTGTAGTGTATTTCATAATGTATCTATTTTCTTGTTGATGTACTTTTGAATTGTTTCCAATCTGCTGCTCCTATAAGTAATGCTGTAAAGAATACTCTTACACATGTTTTCTTGTGCAAATGTGACAGAATTTCTCATGGAATTGCTAGGCCACAGGGCACATGCATATTCAACTTTATTAGGTATTGCTGCATTGCTCTGCAGTCTGTATAATCCCCACCTGCAATACATGAACATTCTCATTGTATCCTTGCTAACATTTCATATTGTCAGGTTTAAGCATTCATCATTCTGATAGTCATGATATAATGTGTCACCTTTGTTTAATCTGCCATTGTCGAAGTTCAATATGGTTTCAAGAGTTTACTGGCTATTTGGATTTCCTCTTCCTTCATCCATTTTCAATTGGATTGCTTTCTTATTGATCGACAGGAGTTCTTTCTGTGTTCCACATACCTGTTAGTCCCAGTTTGAGGCTTGTAGTTTCCATCTGTTTATGGTGTCTTTTCATTCAGAAAATTTCTAATTTAGCCAGATTTTATTGTAAGCAATTGATGAATATATTTAATGAATTTTACTATTGTATTGCTTAAGAAATTCTAACAATACAAAGACAGTGTCCTATATTAACTATTTTCTACATGTTTTACAGATTTTCTTTTCACGTTTAGGCCTTTAATTCACTGAAATTGGTTTTTGCGGAGGGTGTGAAATAGGAATTTTATTTGATTATTTTCATATAGATAAATAATTGCCCTAGTACCATGTATTGAATAGCCTGTTTTTTCCTTGCTGACCTGTATACTGTCTTTGCTTTCACATATGTTCCATATATATATATACACATATATACACACACACACATCTAAGTCTGTTTCTGGTTTTCCTATTGTGATCCATTGGACTACTTATTTTTCCCTGTATTAATACAAACTGTCTGTATTATAAGTCTGGTATCTCGTAGATAGAAATGCCTTACTTTGTTCTCTTTTTGCAAAATAATCCTGAAAGTTTTTGGCCTTTTGCTTTTTCATCAAAATTTTAAGTAAACTTATAAAAGTTCCATGAAAAAAACTTTTTTCCATGAAAAGTTTTTATATGAATTGCATTTGTTTATCATTTTATTAGAATTAAATTTCTATTTGATTCATCTCAGACTTTATTACAAAGTAGTCGCTCAGTAAATACTCATTAACTAAATGAAAGAAGGATAACAATTCTAAGTTTCAGGACAATGTGCCCACCATAAGCTTTAACTATGCTTAGAATTGCAAACTAAGTTTTAAATTAAGCAAAATAAAATTTAAAAATTAACTGTTGCAAACCCTTCATCATGTAACGAAATCAGAAGATCTTAATTTTTTCTAAGGGTATTGAACTTACTCATTCATATATTTAAATGTAACATATGTAAAGTCCCTAGCACATCTGTTATTATTGTTATACATGGTAACTATTCATGGCATGGTTGACTACATCCTAATTCCCTTTTGATATGCCATTGTTCTATTTTAATAGCCAAGATCATTAAATGCCTATGTGTGATTTTTTAATATGCTAGGGAAACAAAAATAACTTTTTATTTCTTTAAAAATACTATACATTTTTTTAAAAATTTATTACTTACTACCTTTTTAATCCATTGATTTGAAATGCTAGTAGCCTCTCATCAAACTATAGTGACTAGTCATGTATGGCTATTTGCTTGCTGAAGTTTAACAGTAGCAGTAGCAGACATAAATCTAAAAGTTACTTTTATGAAGCATAAGATAATCTTTTAAATACCTAAAAAAAAAAAATACAGATTTCTGCTTCTGTGCCTTTTCTAAGGGATAAATGGACTACCAGTGTGAGCTAATGTGACACAAAGGATTTTCTAAGGCAAGGAAGCAAATACTGACTAGTATCTTTACCTACATAAGCATATCCTAATTGAATGACATAATCCAGAGTTGGAAGTTGCCTTGGTAAGATTTATTACTATTTCCTTCCTCTATCCCCATTTCACTTCCCCAATAATGTCTCTGTTCCTCATTATGAAAAATAAAGTTCATGTGTGAAAGGCAGTTTTCAAATCCACATGGGTATGCTTTACAAACTGAGATGGAGAAATTGACATGGTCTATTAAATTGATGGGCTCATAAATATCCCACTCTTTCCCTGAACCCGTAGACAGAAGTGAAAGGTAAAGGGATTCAGATAGTTCAATGTGATACAGTCACATTACAAGTGATGAGACAGATGTAAGTCAACCCCAAACTCTTGCCAGGAGATGGTAAATCTAGTGAAGGGGTTGGTGGGGGAGAAACAACCCTCACTTCAACTTCTAACCTTATTTTACTTCCATTGACTGAAACTGCCCCAGATCTTGTACCCAAAGGACATGTAGAGCTCCTAGACTCTGAAGCAAGCAGTTTGGTGTTGTAATAAACTGGCAGAATATAGCTCTGAAGTGAATAGCAAGCACTCATGAAACTGTCTTGAACACTGGAAACAAATGTAATTAATAATTGGAGTTCTCTCCTGCCGGGCTTCAGCTTAGAAATAACAGAAAATTGCCAAACCTAGGGAGCAAGCTCATTCTTGGTGTCTTCATAGCCCAGAAATTAATTGCACACCCTTCTGCTCCACCAGGGTGAAGGGAGTGTGAACCCTGAAGTCAGGCAGGTTTGGGTGGATACCAGTTCTCTGTTACTTACTAGCCATATCCTCAAACAAGTAACAAGCCATGACAAGTCCACATAACCTCAGTTCCTCTCTCTATAGTATAGGCATAACAATACTTATCAATCAGGTTGGTATGAGAATAAAATAAATGAAGTAGCTCCAGCTAAAAAAGGTCCCCATTCCCCAGATTTGTCACTATTGACTCTCAAATTGCCTAAAATTCCTACAAGGCTCATGACTATGGGATAAGGCAGAGGTGATACATTAAAAATGAAAATGTATGGGCTGGTGGTTGTTGGAGTGTATGACATTTTCAAATTAGCAACTTTGTCCTCATTTTCTTTTGCAAAATCGCTAGTCAGTTACTATGCAGGGAATTTGTAGGCTAGAACACAGTATTAAAAAGTTTGGAATGTAAAAATACATTTAGAAGTAGAATATGAGCTGCACCCATCAACTCGTCATTTACATCAGGTATAACTCCCAATGCAATCCCTCCCCCCTCCCCCCTCCCCGTGATAGGCCCCGGTGTGTGTGTTCCCCTTCCTAAGTCCAAGTGAACATGGCACAAGTATACATATGTAACAAACCTGCACGTTATGCACATGTACCCTACAACTTAAAGTATAATAATAATAAATAAATTAAAAAAAAAAAAAAAAAAGAAGTAGAATATGAGGAACCATTGAAGAGGGAAGGCTGGGGTAGTACAGAAAGGTCACACTGAGTACTTTGATTATTTAAGTACTTTGATAATTAAATGTGAGAGTCCTCAGGATTAGAAGAGGGTAACAAAACAAAGTAGGAGTGGGGGTGGGGGTTGGGGAGTGACTGTGCACAGAAATGGTGCTAGGAAGGCAACGGGCAACCCTGCCAACTTGGCCAAACTTGGAGTCATCCTTCCTTCCCCTCTCTCACACAACTATAGCTAAATCATTAGCAAATTCTACTTCCAAACTTTATCCAGGATCCAATAAATTCAATCACCTCCAAAGATACTCTAGTCTTATTCTCATGTCCTTATTATCACAATGGCCTCCTCGTCATGCTCTGCTTACCCTTCCCTCCTACTGCCTGTTCTCTGCAGAGTAGCCAGAGTCAGCCTTTTGTTTTATTTTTCCCAGTTTATTAAGATATAATTGACAAAAGTTGGATATACATAAGATATACAATGTCATGTTTTGGTATACAAATATATTGTAAAATCATTACTACTATCAAGCTAATTAACATATCAATTGACTCGCATAGTTACTTTTTTTGTGATGAGAACATTCAAGATTTACTATCTTAGCAAATGTCAAGTAATACAATACGGTATTATTAACTATAGTTACCATGTTGTAGACCAGATATCTAGAAATTATTCATGCTGCATAACTGAAATTTGTGCCATTTGACCAACATCTTTTCATTTCTCTTCCCCACTTCCCCCACCCACCACCAGCTGCTGGCCACCACCATTCTACTCCATGCTTCCATGAGTTTGACTCTTTTAGATTCCACATTTCAGTGAGATCATGTAATATTTATCTTTCTGTGCCTGGCTTATCTTAAAGTGTCCTTGTCTGGCTTTGATATCAAGGTAATGCTGG
This sequence comes from Papio anubis, assembly GCF_008728515.1. Lineage (NCBI taxonomy): Eukaryota > Metazoa > Chordata > Mammalia > Primates > Cercopithecidae > Papio > Papio anubis. The sequence continues at coordinate 48,039 of NW_022164238.1, forward strand.
ACTTACAAAGTGAGTTTGGAAGCATTGCCTCCTCTTCAAATTTTTAGAATAGTTTGAGAAAAATAGACTAATTCCTCTTTAAATGTTTGGTAGAGCTCAAGAGAGAAGCCATCAGATCCTGGGCTTTTCTTTATTGGGAGGCTTTTAATCACTGATTCAATTTCCTTACTCATTATTAGTCTGCTCAAATTCTCTATTTCTTCATGATTCAGTCTTGGTAGGTTGTATGTTTCTAGAAATTTATCTATTTCTTCAAAGTTATCCAATATGTTGTCATGTTCATAGTATTCTCTTGTGATTGTATTTCTGTGGCATCATACAGTCTTCTCTTTCTTTCATAATTTTATTTAGTTGGGTCTTTTCTCTCTTTTTTTACTGGATGATCTGCCTAAGATTTATCAATTTTGCTGATCTTTTTCAAAAACCAATTTTTAGTTTCATTGATTTTTTTTTCTAGGCTCTCTTTCACTTAATTCTGCTCTAATCTTTACTATTTCCTTTCTTCTGCTAAGTTGTTCTTCTTTTTCTAGTTCCTTGAGAGATAAAGTTAGGTTGTTTATTTGAGTTCTTTCTTTTTTCTTAATGTAGGCATAAACTTCCTTTTTAAATTTGTTTTTGCTATACCCATAATTTTGGTATGTTTTGTTTCCATTTTCATTTGTCTCAAGATGTTTTTCTTTCTCTTTTGATTTCAGGAGCATGTTGGTTAATTTTCACATGTTTATGAATTTTCCAATTTCACTCTTGTTATTGACTTCTAGTTTCATACTATTATAGTTGGAAAAGATACTTGATATGATCTCAATCTTCTTATATTTGTTAATACTTGTTTGGTGACATAACATATGATCTATCCTAGAAAATGTTACATGTGCACTTCAGAAGAATGTGTATTATTTTGCTGTTGGATGAAATGTTCTATATATGTCTGTTAGATCCATTTGATCTATAGTATTGTTCAAGTCTACCATTTCTTTATTAGTTTTCTGTCTGGCTGATCTATCCTTTGTGAAGCAGGGTATTGATATACCCTACCACGATTGTATTGCTGTCTATGTCTCCACTTAGCTCTGTTAATATTTGCTTTATATCTTCCAATGCTAAAATGTTGGGTGCATATATACTTATAACCATTATATTCTCTTGATGAACTGACATTTTTAAATTGTGTAATAACTTTCTTTTTGTCTTATGACATTGTTCTCCTTAAAGTCTATCTTTTCTGATATAAATATAGCTACCCCTGCTATCTTTTAGATATCATTTGCATGGAATATCTTTTTCCATATCTTCACTTTCATACTATCTATGTCCTTAATGCTAAAGTGAGTCTCTTGTAGAAAGTATATAGTTAGATGTTGGTTTTATAATCCATTCAGCCACTCTACCTTTTGATCAGAGAATTTAATCCGTTTACATTTAAACTAATTATTGATATGCAAGTATTTACTATTGTAATTTTAAAAGTTGTTTTCTGAGTCTTTTGTAGTTCTTTCTTTAACTTTTATTTTAGGTTTGGGAGTACATGTGAAGGTTGGTTACACAGGTAAGCTTATGTCACAAGGATTTGTTGTACATATTATTTCATCACCCAAGAATTAAGCACAGTACCTAATAGTTATCTTTTCTGCTCCTCTCCCTTCTCTCACCCTTCACCCTCAATTAGACCCTATTGTCTGTTGTTTTCTTCTTTGTGTTCGTAAATTCTCATCTTTTAGCTCCCATTTGTAAGTGAGAACATGTGGTATTTGGTTTTCTATTCCTGTGTTAGTTTGCTGAGGATAATAGCCTCTAACTCCATCCATGTTCCCACAAAAGACATAATCTCATTTTTTCATGGCTGCATAGTATTCCATGGTGTCTGTGTACCAAAATTTCTTTATCCAATCTGTCATTAATAGGCATTTATGTTGATTCCATGTCTTTGCTATTGTGAATAGTGCTACAATGAATATTCACATGCATGTGTCTTTATGGTAGAATGGTTTATATTCCTCTGGGCATACATCCAGTAATGGGATTGCTGGGTTGAATGGTAGTTCTGCTTTTAGCTCATTGAGTAATCATCATACTGCTTTCCACAATGGTTGAACTAATTTACACTCCCATCAGCAGTGTATAAGAGCTCCCTTTTTTCTGCAACCTCACTAGCATCTGTTATTTTTGACTTTTTAATAATAGCCATTCTGACTGGTGTGAGATGATATCTCATTGTGGTTTTGATTTGCATTGCTCTAATGATTACTGATATTGAGCTTCTTTTTCATATGCTTCTTGGCCACATGTATGCCTTCTTTTGAAAAGTGTCTGTTCATTTCCTCTGCCCCCTTTAATGGGATTGGTTATTTTCTCTTGTAAATTTGTTTAAGTTCCTTATAGATGTTGATATTAGACCTTATAGATCTGAATATTAGATGCATAGTTTGCAAATATTTTCTTTCATTCTGTAGGTTGTCTGTTTACTCTGTTCACAGTTTCTTTTGCTGTGCAGAAGCTCTTAAGTTTAATAAGATCCCACATGTCAATTTTTGCTTTGTTGCAATTGCTTTTGGTCTCTTTGTCATGAAATCTTTGCCTGTTCCTATGTCCAGGATGGTATTGCTGAAGTTGTCTTCCAGAGTTTTTATAGTTTGGGGATTTGCATTAAGTCTTTAATTCATCTTGAGTTGATTTTTGTGTATGGTGTAAGGAAGGGGTCCAGCTTCTTCTGCATATGGCTAGCCAGTTATCTCAGCATCATTTATTGAATAGTGAGTCTTTTCCCATTGCTTGTTTTTGTCAACTTTGTCAAAGATCAGGTGGTTGTAGGTGTGCAGCCTTATTTCTGGGCTCTCTATTATGTTCCATTAATCTATGTGCCTGTTTTTGTACTAGTACCATGCTGTTTTGGTGACTGCAGCCCTGTAGTATAGTTTGAAATCATGTAATGTGATGCCTCCAGCTTTGTTCTTTTTGCTATTTGGGCTCTTTTCTTTATTCCTCTCTTCCTCTCTTCTTTTGTGATTGGATTTTTTTTTTTTTTTTTTTTTTTTTTTTTGGCAGTGGTATGCTTTGACTTCTTTATCATTTCCTTTTGGGTATCTGCTACAGGATTTTTTCTTTGTGATTATAATGAGACTTACATAAATTATCTTATAGTTATAACAGACTATTTTAGGTTGTAAGCAACTCAACATACAAAAACTCTGTATTTTAAGTTCTTCTTCCCTTACATATTACTAATATTACAAATTACATCTTTCTATATTGTGTATTCCTTGACACATTATTGTAGCTATAGTTATTTTAAATAATTTTGTCTTTTTAACTTTATGCTGGAGTTAAAAGTGATTTTCAGACAATTGTTACAGTATTAGAGTATTGTGAATTTGACTCTCTCTCAACTTTCCAGTGAGTTTTATACCGTTATATGTTGTTAGCATTTTTCATTACAACTTGAAGGATTTACAAAGCATTTCTTGTAAGGCAGATCTAGTGGTGATAACTCCCTCATCTTTTGTTTGTCTGGGACAGTCTCTATCTCTACTTCATTTCTGAAGGACAGTTTTACTGAGTATGGTATTGTTGGTTGCCAAGATATTTTCTTTCAGCACTTGATTATCCTACTGTCTCCTGGCATGCAAATTTTCTTCTGAGATATCTACCTATAGTTTTGTAGTGGTTCTGTTGTAAGCGATGAGTTGCTTTTCTCTTACTGCTTTCAAAATTCTTTTTTTAAAAGAATTTTATAACAATGTGTTTCAATCAAGATCTCATTATGTTTAATCTATTGGGATTCATTGAGCTTCTTGGATACAGATGTTCATTTCCTTTTCTAGATTTGAAAATGCTTCTGCATTGTTTCTTCACATAAGCTTTCTGCTTCTTTCTCTTTCTCTTTTCCTTTTGGTAATGCAAAAAAGGCATATATTCATTTGTTTGATGGTGTCCCAAGTTCTATAGGCTTTCTTCACTTTTTATCTTTTTATTCTTCTACCTGGCTAATTTTTAAAAACACATCTTTGTGTGCCTTGATTCTTCTGTCTGATGAAGTCTGCTGCTGAAGGTTTCTATGGAATTTTTCAGTACAGTCATTGTGTTCTTCAGCTCCAAATTTCTATTTGGATTTTGTTTGGTTTCGTTTTTCTTTATTGAACTTGTCATTGTGTTTATGTATTGTTTTTTCTGATACCGTTTAGTTGTCTATGTTCTCTTGTAGCTTACTAAACTTCTTTAAGATAATTATTTTGAAATCTTTGTCAGGAAGTTTATAGGTCTCCATTTCTGAGGGTCAGTTATTGGTACTTTATTTTGTTCCTTTGGTGGTGTCATATTTCCCTGATTATTTGTGATCCTTGTGGATTTGCAGTAGTGTCTGCATTTGAACAAGTGGGCATCTTTTCCAGTCTTTATAGACTGACATCTCCAGTGAAAGTCCTTTACCAGTCAGTTTGTCCAGAGACTCTTAGCAGAGTAGCCAGCAGGGTCTGCAGACAGGCTTGCTGTGAAAGTCTCCAGGTCAACTGGCATAGTGCCTGGGCCAGTGGGTAGGTGATCCCAATACCTGGGTCCACAGGGACTGGCCTGGTACCTGGATCCATAGAGCTTAGGACCCTAGGGGCCAGCCTGGAAGCTGTCTGTGAGGTCAGCCTGGTGATGGGGCAGGCCTGGAGGCTAGGTTCACAAGTGACATCCTGGATCCCTGAACCGTGAGGGCTGGCCTGAAGCCTGTGTCTTCAGGGAGTAGACTGTCTCTGGAGGAAACTCAGAGCCTGAGTTCACTTGGGTGGGACTGATGCTGGTGTCTGCAGTGGGCCAGACTGGTACTAGGTGGACCTGGAGCCTGTGGTCATAAGAGCTGTCCTAGTGCTGAGGTAGGCCTAGAAGCTAGATCTTCAGGGACTAGTCTAGAGCCTAGGGCTACAGGAGCCAACCTGATGTTGGGGTGGACCTGGAACCCGAGACCATGATGACTGGCCTGGCACTGTAGTGGGCTTGGAAGCTGGGTCCATGGGGGCTAACCTTGGTCAGAGTGAGCCTTTTAACACACAATGTTAGATTATATCACCCCTTGCTTACAACTCTCTAATAATTTCCCATCTCTCCTTTTCTCTGTCTCTCTGTCTGTCTGTCTCTCTCTCTCTTTTTCACACACACACACACACACACACACACATGCACACACACACACAACAATCCCAAGTCCTTCCCTCAGTCTGCTTACCTGGCCCACAGGATCCAGCCCTTTGACCTTTCCTTTGTTCACTGTGTCCAGTTGCACTTATCTTCTTCCTATAACTTGAACATTCACCACCCTTGGTATGTTTGTACAGTTTCTTCTTTTTCTCTGGAATTTTCTACTTCCAGAAGTCTATAATTCATTCCCTTACTTTATTCTAGTTTGAATGCAAATGTCACCTTCTCGTGGAGGCCTTTCTGAACTTCCCTGTCTAAAATAGGACTGTGTACCCCATCATCCTCTATCTTCTGATACTGATCCTGTATTTGACCACTCTGTCCAATGACAGGATTCTGGATTTGCACAGTCATAAAACAACCTCATAGAAACATGAGCTTCTGTGCATGGAATCTGAAGCCCTTTCTTTGAACCTTACCCTAATCTACCCTTAGAGCCAGAAACCGGGTTTCATGGCCTTCAGATGACCCTTCTCTGAAATCTATCCAGCAAAGCAAGATGCCAGGGGCATGGCCAGTTGTGAGAGCCTGGATAGTACACAGGTGACCAAGGACACATATCTTTTGCAATTTGTCTATTTAACCCTCACAGAAACTATTTGCCAGGAGGCCTAAGAGAGAATACCTTGAAAATGCTTACTTTAGTATACTGTTAAACAATCTCAGAAAAAAAATTAAAATACATTTATCTTATTGAGCCAAATTTCCCCATGGAAAATAGCAAGATGATTTTCTCCTTATAGCTGTGGTATCAGCTGCAGAGAAATCCCTATGACAAGTGAGTCTCAATGATGGCTGGTAGCATTGAGTCAGCCAGAACATCTATAAGCATAATGAATTCTGCAGTATGCTACCCTTATTCCCCTGAAGAATAGATGCACTCATTCCTCCAGTGCTAGGGGATGTCTATGTAGTTCACTGCTGTATCCACAGTGGCTGAGACCGTACTAGACACATGGTAGGTGTTCAATAAATACACTGGATGAAAAATGAATATCCTGTTCATTTATTAGTCTTCTCTACACAATACCAGAAGCTATATGAGACAGCTATTGATGCACAAGTACAAAAGCTCTTCTTCAAGGAACTGGCCAGGGCCCAAACTACAAGATCTGGGGAAAGGCTTTTTTCTATTGTTTGTGTTTATAATGCTGGTTGTGAGGGTTGGTAGAGATTGTGGGGTGTATAATTTGTGAATAGAAAATAGCATGGGTAGGGTGGGAGTTTCTATTTGATGCCACACACAGTTGAAATGCAGTGTCTCCTTGAAGCAGTAAAACTGACTTCCCTGGTACAGTTCACATAAGGAGAATGGAACTTACATAGCTTAGCCTTTCTAACTGGGACTTAGAGTAGAGCAGTTTTTGGAGCACTACAGAAAGTTCTGACTGATATTGACTACTGCAAGTCTAATAGAAGAATGGCTAAAAGCAAGATGGCTGTGTCTGTTCTTGATGCATGCATTGGAAGTCCTGCAGGAGTAGAGGGTGTATGCTCTTGTATTGGCTCCTCTTCTCATCAGTACTACCACACTTGCAGGATCTTATGATAGTTGCAGGGTGCTTGAACCTGCACGCATCCTCCCAGTTCATATCCCAGGCAGTCTCCGCTGGAGAACCACCACATCATCAGAAGATGTTAAAGTCAGAAGGGACTTTACGGCTCATCCCCTGCAGTTGTGTTTATGCTGGTTTCCTTGCTTCAGCCAGAACAGCTCTGCTTTTCATCTTTTTTCTTCATTTCACTTGAGAAAGGCAATATATTTCTGAATCAATTACAAACCAGCAAACATACAAGCTCTTTATATTACAGTCCTGGAAACCCAAGTCCAAGGATGTGTTGAGACAGACTTAAGTCCCAAGGCAGTTAGTGGCAGAATCAAACTATGACTATGGGTATTGTGTCATCAAGCCTAGCTCTGTTTCTCCACTCCATGCATTACTGCCTGTGCCAATCATTTGATGTGGCCATCTTTATTACTTAACTTTCTCCATATGTTAATATTGTTCTACCCACCAGTTTTTACAGGCCTTAAAGAGCAGAGCATGTCACACCTGTCTGTACACAAACCCCAACCCCACAGAGCCACAGCCTAGGGATTTACACCTCCTAGGTACTCAGGTGCTTTCGTGCTTGAGTGGTCACAGCTGACTGCTCCTGGCTGCCTACAACTTGAGAAGCAGAGCCAGCTCCACCCTCTTTGCTTGGCAAAGCTCTCACCTCCTTGAGTTCCAGAAATAAGCAGAACTGTGAGGAAAGTGGAAGAAGAAGAGTGTCTTTTTGTCTAATCCCATCACTCCTCTGCCCTCTGGTAGGCCACACTCCTCTAGGGTATTTTATCTGGTTCCTCAGAGCAGCACTGCTGAAGCCATTCTGACTGTCCAGGGTTGGGGATAAGTAAAGATGTGATTGCTCCCAAACCAGCTCGGCCTAGTACACATGTGCTGTTTGGTCCCTACCTTCCCTCTACCACCTTCCCTTTTTTGGCAGGTGTGAGGAGGATTGTTGGTGGTGAAATACAGGAAGAAGGGATGTGTTAGTTAACCACTGCTGCATTAAAAAACGAATGCTTTTTTCATATGTTTGTTGGCCGCATAAATGTCTTCTTTTGAAAAGTGTCTGTTCATATCCTTCACCCACTTTTTTTTTTAATTTTGTTTATTGTTTTATTTTATTTTATTTTTAATTTATTTTTTATTATTATTATACTTTAAGTTCTAGGGTACATGTGCATAACGTGCAGGTTTGTTACATATGTATACTTGTGCCATGTTGCTGTGCTGCACCCATCAACTCGTCAGCACCCATCAACTCGTCATTTACATCAGGTATAACTCCCAATGCAATCCCTCCCCCCTCCCCCCTCCCCATGATAGGCCCCGGTGTGTGATGTTCCCCTTCCTGAGTCCAAGTGATCTCATTGTTCAGTTCCCACCTATGAGTGAGAACATGCAGTGTTTGGTTTTCTGTTCTTGTGATAGTTTGCTAAGAATGATGGTTTCCAGCTGCATCCATGTCCCTACAAAGGACACAAACTCATCCTTTTTTATGGCTGCATAGTATTCCATGGTGTATATGTGCCACATTTTCTTAACCCAGTCTTTCACTGATGGACATTTGGGTTGATTCCAAGTCTTTGCTATCGTGAATAGTGCCGCAATAAACATACGTGTGCATGTGTCTTTATAGCAGCATGATTTATAATCCTTTGGGTATATACCCAGTAGTGGGATGTCTGGGTCATATGGTACATCTAGTTCTAGATCCTTGAGGAATCGCCATATGAAACTAGTTCATAATGGTTGAACTAGTTTACAATCCCACCAACAGCTTCACCCACTTTTTGATGGGGTTGTTTTTTTCTTGTAAATTTGTTTAAGCTCCTTGTAGATTCTGGATATTAGCCCTTTGTCAGATGGATAGATTGCAAAAATTTTTTCCCATTCTGTAGGTTGCCTGTTCACTCTGATGATAGTTTCCTTTGCTGTGCAGAAGCTCTTTAAATTAATTAGATCCCATTTGTCAATTTTGGCTTTTGTTACAATTGCTTTGGATGTTTTAGACATGAAGTCTTTGCCCATGCCTAGTCATCATCACTGGTCATCATCACTGGGCATTAGAGAAATGCAAATCAAAACCACAGTGAGATACCATCTCATGCCAGTTAGAATGGCTATCATCAAAAAAGTCACGAAACAACAGATGCTGGAGAGGATTTGGAGAAATAGGAATGCTTTCACACTGTTTGTGGGAGTGTAAATTAGTTCACACAGGAACAGAAAACCAAACACCGCATGTTCTCACTCATAAGTGGGAGTTGAACAATGAGAACACATGGACACTGGGAGGGGAACATCACACACTGGGGCCTGTTGAGGGGTGGGGGGCAACGGGAGGGATAGCATTAGGAGAAATACCTAATATAGATGATGGGTTGATGGGTGCAGCAAACCACCATGGCACATGTATACCTATGTAACAAACCTGCACATTCTGCATATGTGTCCTAGAACTTAAAGTGTAATAATAAATAAATAAATAAATAATGCAAACTTAGCAGCTTAAAACAATATGCATTTATTATTTCACAGTTTCCGTGGATCAGGAGTCTAGGCAAAACTTATCTGACTCCTCTGCTTAGGATCTCACAAGACTATGTGCAAGAGGCTGCAGTGTTATCTGAGACTTGGGGTCCTCTTGCAAGTCCATGTGGATTCTGGCAAAATTTATTTCTGTACATCTGTAAAATTAATAATGGCTTACTTCTTTAGGGTTGGCAGAAGAGGTAGTCTGCTATCTGGAATCTCTAAGCTTAGGGAAGGAATAAACCCTTTTAAAAGGACTACTTGATAGGGGAGATTAGAACAGAGGTTCTACAGAGGTTCTGAGGTTCTGCAGATTAGAACTTTAACTTAATTTCACTTGCAAAATCCCTTCACTCATAACACAGTATAATCATGGGAGTGATATCCCATCACCTTGGTCACATCCTATTAGCAAGTCACAGGTCCTGCTCATACTCAAGAGGAGATTGTTTCACAAAGGCATGAATACATGGAGTCAGAGGTTGCAGGGGTTATTTTAGGTTGCTATTATCACAAGGGAATTATTAGAAGGATAAGGAACTTACTCATGGTTACCTCATGGCAGAATCAGGTTTCCAGTCAAGAGTGTCTGAAGTTAGGGCTTCTATTCTTAACCTCTACTGCCTAAATCATATATTTGAAAAATGAACCGATTCTTGTGATGTTCAATGGCAAGCAACCTGTACAGGCACATTTATCTAACTAGCTTGGTATAACCTTAGGTAGCTCCTTCACGCTGTGTCTCATTCCTTCCCCCTGTAAAACCACCTGATTTTTGTGAGGATTGGTGAAAAAGCACAAAGCATTGCAAATAGCAGATACCTATAAATGCTATTAAATTGAAATGAAAAGTAGCAGTTTTCAGTAGAGGAAGTTGTCCAATTTAACTTCTTCCTTCTTCTGCCAAAGTTGGTCTAGAATGCTATGAGTATTGGTGTGATTGGAGGAAGGAAGAGGATGACTGAAAGTGAAAATTAATGTCTCTGAGACCTCACCTCCTTCCGTCCTCTCTGCTGAAGGCCAAGGGGATACACTGGAGAAATTCTGAGCAGCACAGTTTTAGGATCACATTTCTGTTTCAGGAAACTTTCTGTGATAGTGGAATGAAAATGAGTTGAAGGACGGTAAGAAAAGAATACCAAATACAGAAAGCTCTTGCAGAATTGTGAGTGAGAGATAATTGTTACCTGAATCAAGAGGTGAGAAGGGGACTGGAGAGGAAGAGCCTCTGCAGATATTTAGGATACAGAACCTATAGAATTTTGTGGTCATGTATGTGTGAGAGGTAAAATAAATGAGCCTAAAAAGAGGTGTAAAATAATCATTAAAGAGGTTGGAATAAAACCAGCAAGATTTCTAAAGAAGATGAAATGCATCATTTTCACCATCTCCCCCTTACATGGGATATAGCCTTTTGCTGAGTCAGGGAAAAGAGAGGGCTTATCAGAGTGTGTGGTAGCACAGTAAGGCAATTAGCATCGTATCTATGACTGGGTCTTAAGCAGCCATTGCTTTTAGCCTTGAACCCTGGACTAGCCGTAAGTATCACTTGGGAACTTGTTAGTATTTGTTTCATCCTAGATCTACTGAATTAGAAGGTAAGGATGGGGCTCAGCAGTGTACATTTTAACGAGTTTTCCTGGTGATTTTCATTCAGAATAAAATTTGAACATTGCTATAGAGAATTCATTTTGGTTCTGAAAATAGATCCACACACAAAATCCCTGGGCAGTTAGGCAAAATGGATATATACACAGCATCTTCCACAATGGACCATTATTCAAGCTGAAGTACAATTGGCTGGACATGTAGGAACTCAGTGAGGGTAAGGTTCACTTTTCTCCCACACCTGAAGATGCCAATGATACCTTCCAAATTCTCAAGAGAAAGAAGATGCCTCTGATTCATATTTTGTTTGCTATTGAGTATTGCTCATAATGAAACATTTTTAAAAGGAAAGAAAAACGAAGGATAGGAGATGGGGGAGGAAAAGACCGTATTATTTGGTTTTGCCCTTGAGAATTCCAGGCCCTGACTCCTCCCCTTGCATTTTCAGTTACCACCTTCAGAGCTTGCTCAAAGGCCTGTACCCAGAATCCTCTGGTGGTTTAGAATCTACAGGGCAGAGGTGTGAATGTAAGGGGGTGTCCATAAGGACCCCCTAACTCTTTCTGTCAGACTCGGTCACTCAGATAAGGAATCCAAGACCAGTGCAGGCCGGGTGCGGTGGCTCACGCCTGTAATCCCAGCATTTTGGGAGGGCCAGGCGGGCAGATCGCGAGGTCGGGAGATCAAGACCATACTGGCTAACACGGTGAAACTGTCTCTACTAAAAATACAAAAAACTAGCCGTGCGTGGTGGCGGGCGCCTGTAGTCCCAGCTACTTGAGAGGCTGAGGCAGGAGAATGGCATGAACCCGGGAGGCGGAGCTTGCAGTGAGCCGAAATCGCGCCTCTGCACTCCAGCCTGGGCAACAGAGTGAGACTACTTCACAGTTCCCTGATCACTGTAGCAAGAGGAAGGATAAGGCCTTGGGTGAGGCCTATGTCTGAGGCCTGATCCACATTACTTTCAGAAGTGGTCTCAGGATAAGTTCCAGTGTGCACCTCTATCTCTGAGCCTCAGCCACCTTATTTTCAAAATGGAAGAGTTAATGGTATACCCAATATTTTTATTTTTACCTATTCATTCGTGTCGCACAATTCCTAACTCTACAGATGATATCAGTTTAGCTCTGGAGGCAAGGGAGAGAGCTACTCATTGTATTTATTATTTGAGGGAAAGGTCTTTAAGATTTTCAGTATTGGGTTCACTTTAAAGCAAGACAAAGCCAGCCAAATTCATAACTCTGAAAAGTTCTGTGAATATTTTTGTCTCTGTATATAGGAAGCTAGTATTTTTGTGGGGAGAGTATTAAATTTGGATTGACAGAGAGATCTGAAGTAAGCAGAAAAAGGCAGTTTCTCTGACCTTAGAAATTGTTCAAGAGGAAAGTTTTGTGATCTTTCAAATGTCTTTGAGGCATAGAGAAACAGCTCTTTCTGAAGGAACGACTCAGTCCAACCATTCTTTCATCTTCAAATTAGAGAGCATTAAATAAGTTGATTTTTTTTTCAAACTTTTGAACCCAGAGATTCCAGTTTTATTTTCCTTCTGCACAAAATTAATTCCTTGACTTTTAATCTGTTTATTTCATCTTTCCTTTTTTCATTTGAAAAAATATATTTTGAGCAAGACTCAAAAGCAAACAGAATGCGAGCCAGAAGCATTTTGTTTCTCTAAAATATTTGTTTCTCTAGAAGTTTCATTTGACAACTTCAGGTAGAGTAGAAAGGTGAGACTTTCCCTCACTGTACTCTTAAATATCCAGCCAACTGTACTTCAGTTTGAGTCCTGCCCATTTCAGAGAGCTATACATCTGTTTTGTCTGACTTCCCAGAGGTTAAATGAATGGGTGCATTTTCAGAAACAAACATAATAACAAAAATTTAAAAATTCACACAAAATTTTTTGAAAAAAATACCATAAATTGTTTTCTTGATTTCAAATAATTATGGTACCCTTTTATCACAACGTGAACCAAAATGTTCATTCTCTCACCGAAATGCACTTCCTTGTTTATTCCCTTACACAAGACATAATTTTGTCTCGAACATAATCCTCCTCTGTAATTTATCTTAGTAACTGAAAGCAATTTTCAGATTTATTTTGAAAGTCAAATGATTCCTCATAACAGTCCTACTAATTATATTTGTGGAGGATTTGGAATAATTGTTTTTTGAACAGAAAGTAAAGGCAAAGAAAGGTGAGGTGATGGATTAAGACTACACAGGGAATCCCTGTTTATGCTAGATGAGAATTTAGTTCATTCATTCAGTAATGTTCCCATTACTAATCTAATTCTTTATATACTGGAATATAGTTCTTGTGTTTTGCCTTATGCTCCATGTGCCTTTTAAAGGGACAATTTTATCCCAATATTTTTCCGATTCTCCCAACATGCATCCCAAACTCATACAATCACACCATCAGGAGGGAACATTACACTACTTTGTATCCAAAAGAAAAGAAGAAAGAAAAGCAAAGGAAAGTAGAAAAGCTAACAGGAGTCTAGAAAAAGCATACTAGAATGATTTTTACCCTTCAGCTATAATAGAGGAAAATGAAAGGTTTCCCAAAGCAGAACTAACATTTTCCCTTGCTTCCGATTAAGCAATGACTCTTACACAAGACTTTCTGTGTAATTTCTCTTTATGTAAGTCCTGATTCACAAAACCCTTGGCATTAAAAAACTGAGTAACTTCAGAAGCTCAAGACCTTATTATAACTGAAATGTCTATTGTAAAGATGGTAAAATGCTTCCTTATTTAAAGTAAAAGCATAAAAGAGTATTAGAGCTAGAAGAGACTCTAGAGATCATCTACTTCAGGGAACCAGATAGGTTTTATTTCATATTGTTTAATACAGATTTTATTATTATTAAGTATGGTAAGGCCAACAGATTAGGAGATGACTTCCATTGGAAAGATAGTTATAGTCACAGATCCCAAGAGAAGGGGGCATGCCACAAGCACACATGGGGAAGCACCAGGGCCAGTTAGGAGACAGAGGGAGAGGGGGGAGCTGCAGGAAATATTATTATTTTTGTTTCTGTGGGAAGGAACAAGTGACGTCGTGGAAACAGAATTCGGGTTAGCTAGTTTGAATAATTTCAGCAGATTCTGGGGCATAGATGCTGTCCCTGGTTGTTTGGTACCTGGCCTTGGGGTGCTTAGAGCAAGTGGATAGAGGCTCAGAATATGAGAGCTCTAATAAAGGAAGTGCTTGGCGTGTGGGCTCTTGATTGGTTGGTTTGCATTTGAATTGATTCATTTGGTTGCCAGTGTGCTCCTGGGCAGTTTCTTTACTGTCTTTAGGAACTGATTAACCCTGGGAAGGGGAGTCTCTCTAGAGTCAGCAAGGCAGTAGTCGAACATTTCTGAATTTCCAAGGTTGGGCATTCCAAGGATTTTAAGATTTCCCTTGCCTTATGTAGATGTGACATGACACAAACTGACAGCTCTCTAGGCTCATTGTTTCTCCCTCTTGAACTCTCAAACAAAACTGGGAGTTCAAAGGATATTGCCCAAGTACTCATGATTCCTACAATAGGGCAGAAATTATTTAGACACATGGCTGACCCTGACTGTCTCCTCAGTGCAATTGCTGGAGACTAAAAAGCCCACACAAATGACACACGAGAGGCAAAGGCAAACTTGTGAAGTAGATGTAATTTTCCTTTCATGTGTTTAAATTTCCCCTAAAAACTCTCTACTCTCCTTACATCTATTTTCTGGAGCCATAGTACATGCATTCTCCCAGTTAGATGCCCAGGAGCTCCCAAATTTAGCACTTTTCTCTGGTCTTCCAATTTTCAGATGTCATTATCCACTGCACATCTTAATCACTAAACCTGCTCAAATTTCGAACTAAAATACTATGGTGGGGTGTGGGTGCGTAGGCTACAATGTTACTGAAAGAGAACCTAGCATTCTCACAAAACAGTCCATTAGGTTACATCTGTCTATAATTAGCTGGATAATACCTTGGGTCCAAAAGGGAATACAGAAAATCTTGCAAAATAAAAGTGAGAAGGTGTTAGGGAAAATGCTGTCTGTTCTGTTTAAGAATGGTTCTGACTTTACAACATTTTTTTTTCCTGAGAAAACATGCGTAGGCAAAAATAGTGAGTGACACACACCCAAGAGAATTGAATAGATGATATGCTTTGCAAAATGCAAGTTGCAAGTGCCGAAGGTCATTCATCTGCTGTAATATTCATCAATAGTTAAGAATGCCCTGCGTAAGTTATTTGCCTGACTAAAAAAACAGCATCCTGTTTTTTATAAATGTGTTTAGGGCGGTGAAAATAATTGCTTTTGTCATTTTGTCTCATTTTTATAAGATAGTTGATTCTGTTTGAGGCTAGCTTATGAATTTGGGTTTGTTCTGATTTATAAGTGACCTTTGGATGAATCTATAGTTGTTCCTGGAATTTATACCACAGGGATTCCCTTTCTGTCCTCCTTACTTAATTACCAAACACATCACACATAAATGTGATGGGAGGGCTGACCAACATTTAAATTACTTTCAAAAGGAAGCTTATGCTGGAAAATATTTGAGCTACATCCATCTTTTGGGTTTTTTTAAAAATTGAATTCAAGCATTCTTTTATAATTTAGCCATCCTGATAAATTAATACTCAAAATCACTTAAGCTTATTGTTCTCCAGAGTACTGGTGGTAACCCAACAAATTGTTATTTAAATGTGGCCTCTCACTTCAATATTTGGTAACCCAACCATACTATTTAATGAAACGTTCCATGTGAAAGGTCACCCTTGGAATCTCAGTGCCTGAGAGGGGAAACTTTCTTACCATGCTGAAATGTTAGTTTCTAGGATCTACTACGGCAAGTCTGCACCCTTTCTATTCATGTAACATTTTAGAGATAGGACATGAAGCGAAGAAGCTGCTTCCAGAAGCTATGAATGTTTGTCCCCTTGGTGACCTGAATGACAAATGTGGGCAGGATGGCAATGAGAAAGTGATAAGCCTGCCAGAATATCAGCAGATGTCCTTCTGGAGGCATCATCTGCATTGTACTAAAAACACATGGAAGCTGTTTTCCTCAGAGGCAGAGCTCTGCTCTAAGCTCGGCGCCAGATCAGTTCATACTGGGTAATTATTGGAGAATGTTTTCTCAATACCACTGTTATTATGCCACTTTCTTGCTAAAAACTGTCCCGTGGTGTGGTAAACAGAATAATGGACCTTAAAAGATGTCCATGTTCTAATACCCAGAAGCTGTGACTATGTTACCCTACATGGAAAAGGGCCTTTGTTGATGTGATTAAGGTAAAGGACCTTGAGTTGGGAAGAGTAGGGCCTATTACCCAGGTGGACCCAATATAATCACATGTTCTCAAAAGCACAGAGCCTTTTCTAGACGTGGAGATAGAAAGAGAGTGCGAGGAGGGAGAGAAAATGTGATAATGGAAGAAAGGTCAGAGAGGTGAAGTGGAAGAAGAGATTTCAAGCATGAGAGGCACTCTCACTGCTTGATTCACTACTGATTGGCTCAGAGAACTCCAAATCTACCATGACTGTTCTTACTATTTTGCCTTTTATCATACTGTTCCTTCTCTGGTTCTTTCATCTAAATCTTAGCAGTCTGTGGTCTACATCCCACCCTGGAACAAAGCCAATTTCAACCCATACTGTTTCTTCTACTTTTGCATTCCTGTACCACTTACTTTACTATATTGCACACACAGCACAGAGATTTTCAAATTTATTGTTCTAAGGATTTGTTTATACTCTTACAAATTATTGAGGACTGCAAAGATCTTTTGCTAATATAAGTTATAGCTATACTGCTTACTGTAGTAGAAATTAAAAACAAAAGTATTTTCAATAATTATTTATTTATTTATTTAAAAATAACCCCATATCATGTTAACATAAAAACATTTTAATAAAGATAGCTGTATTTTCCAAAACAAGAAAAGATAATGAGAAGTGTTGTGTTGTGTTATATTTTCGCAAATCTCTTTTGTGTCTGGCTGAATAGAAGACAGCTGGAATTTCAGTCTATTTTCCGTCTATTGTTATATATTGTCTTGATTAAAGTATTTGAAGAAAATCTGGCCTCAAACAGTTTGGGTTGTAACAGGTAAATTATTTTAAAAGCTTTCCGGATAACTCTATATATTTTTTGATCAAGAAGTGCTAGTTTATCAAAGGTAATACTCTGTTACCTTAAAATCCATCACTTCCTCTGCACTTTGAGGGAAATTTTTAACCCATGCATGATTTTGTAGTATGCCTGATTGTTTATTTGGAAAATATTGGTTTATTGAGTTATATAAATCTTGTAAGTATTGACACAATGTATTAGGCCATATGAAAAAATAATCAGACTTGTTAAAATCAACACCAATATTATCAGACAAGTATTTCCATGTTGAGAGGGCGTCAAGTCACAGTGGTGAATGTAAGATTTCAAAAGTTCTAGTTTTCTCTTGAAAGCTTAAATTTGATTGCTGTCAACAAATATTGCCAGTCATATTTTTTTTATGTGGTAGGCTCATTTCATTCATTTTTCAAAGATGCTATCAAAAATGCAAGCCTGAACACCCAAACTGACTCAGTGTGTCAGTCATTATTTTATGAAAAAAAGTGGCTAGTTCAACTTGCAACTCAAATCGCTCTGAGGAAAGGAGTTGACATATGATGTCTTCACTTTTGACTTCCAGCAGGACATAGATTTCCATTAAAGTGAGCATCAAAGTTCCAAAGGGACTGTCCAACCTTCTTTGGATTAGAGAAATTACATCCACATGCATGCAACAGCCCCAGAAGTGGATGATATTGCCTTAGAGACCCTGCTTGGCACAAAATAGCAGTGAGGCACAGCAGAAGACAAAATCACACTGAGCTTGAAACTTTTTCCCTCTCTCACCTCCTAAGTGATGGATATTAGGAAGTGAGAGCAGACAAAGGAGGAAGGGAATTTTATAGTGTGTATGTTTTATAAAAATGATAACATAATTATGATTTAGAAAAGGCACAGTAATAGCTAAGTTACAGAACTTTTTTGAGAATTAAATGATTTGGTATGTATTAGGAGCTTAGCATAATGTTTGGTTTGTAGTAAGGACTCAATAAAGATTGTTATTCTTACTATCATTAGGAAGAAAGTAGAAAGAGGAAAGGGAGGAAGAAGTTCATTTGTAGCCAAATTGATCTGATCCTATGTAGCACTGGACTATTTAGAGTGTAGCAATATATCCATGGTGAATCTGGGAGTTCATGTGGTTTTCATTAGGATCACTGGAGATGGCCATGAATCCATCATTTGATGTCAACATCAATGAATGATGTTCTTCAGGAGGAGAGTGATCGTGGCATAGTCACCACTATGAAAAAAGGCTTAGTCCTTCTATTTAATTAATAAAGTCTCCATCTATTTGGTATATTCCTTCAAAGGACAGTA
Organism: Papio anubis; assembly: GCF_008728515.1. Classification (NCBI taxonomy): domain Eukaryota; kingdom Metazoa; phylum Chordata; class Mammalia; order Primates; family Cercopithecidae; genus Papio; species Papio anubis. Next base: position 66,339 of record NW_022164238.1, read on the forward strand.
TATCTAATTGCTTTCTTGTGGACACTATCAACAAATCTATTGACCAATAGTGTCTTTAGAGGCAGGAGATAAGTCACCACCACATCTCTAAAGTAAAACACACACACACACACACACACACACACACACACACACACAAATCCTGATGAATGGAGGGCATAGCTGAACTTCACCACAGGAGAAGGACCTGTTCGAAAGAAAATTCATAGTGGTTAATAGGGTTTTAATATTTTCTTCATCTAAGAAAGGATATATGTAGATTAAGAAAATGTTTAATTTTTTCATGATTATTGGATTATATAAGAGCTGTCAGCAAAATGCTTGAAAAAATGTTCTTCCTGATTTTGTTTATGGTTTTACAAAGACTAATCATATTGACTAGGCTAACTTTACCATTGGTGGTTATTTTTTCCTATCTAGCAGTGTTATAATTGGATACATGAGAGTGATTCATATGATCCTGCTTATATGACAGCAAAAGCAGAAAAATAGTACATGAGTACATGTGGTATAACTTGGCTAGAGAAATGTATAAATATGGATATAAAATTACAATGGGAGATGAAATTTCCAGTGAGTAAACAATTCTGCATAATATGTACAAGGCCAAGAATGCCATACCCTGCTACGTAGATACCTCAGGGGAAGCAGAAATAGACAAATGGACTTGGACACTTGGTTAGATCTCATTTCAGAAATGTAACAGATCTGAAAGAACATGGGCATTGGTATCAAAAAAACCTAATTCTAAAACTTAGCACTGCCTCTTTGTTTTATTAAGTTTTAACAAATTAGGTACTTAAAATCTACTAAAGTGATAGTTTTTCTCATTTATAACAAAAAAAATTAATGTCACCTACTATACGATTGCTATGAAAACCGATGTAATAACGTATATGACAAACCTAGCATGATGTATAGTAGGATAAGTTCTCAATAAATGGCAGTTAGATATGGCCAATTAAGAAAAAATCAGTGTCAGCAAGATGACTGACTAAACGAACCTAACACTCCCCCACGCCCCCGCACACACACACATACACATACACACACACACAAAAAGGAACACAACAACAAATAAACAACTACATTTCAATTAGAGTATCTGAAGGTGGGCAATCAAGTACAACAGAGGAGAGGCAGAGGACCTGTGGAGCATAGAGACTCAGGATAGCCACAAAAAAATGAAAATGAAATGCCCTGACTTTACCACCCTATTTCCCCAATCAGGATCAGCTTGGAACAGGAGGGATTCTCTCTGCAGAGAAAAGGTAAGCAGGAGGCCCCCAGTAGCCCCCGCTAAAACTGTGGACACCTAATCTTTTTGTTGGAGAACTCTGGAGTCCTCCTGGTACCTAAGACCAGTCTAGGGAGCTTCCTGGAGTTCACATAGCTGCATGACTCCAAAGAAGGAGCACATGTTGTGCCCCTTCTCTCACCACAATCTAAGCTGCTACTATACAGCATCATCTTGAGACTAGAGTCTCAAGGACTACTAAAGTGTGTCCTGCTCTGGGGGCTAGTAGCCACTGTGTCTGCTCATCTCTGAAGTTCTGCCACCACTACATTGCGCCAACACAAGGTAGTGTACCACTCCACAATGGAGCAGCTATACATCCCTACACCCTGAGAATAGACTGCCTAAGAAGCTCTCCATCTTCTTCATCCCAGTGGCTGCAGCACCCCAACCTTGGCTACTTGTAACCTAGGCCCAATAAAACACCCATAACTCCAGTGCCTGAGCCCACATGGCACCCTACCTCCCAAGGAACAGGCACCAATGGTGCACAAAACAGCTCAGCATCCCCTCCCCCAAGCAGAGAAGCCACATCCAACCATGGTAAAGCAGCCCCTATGTACCTACAGTGCATGGAGTGGCTCAGTGTTCCTGCCTGCAGCTGAGAGCTTGCAGCCAACCCTTGCAGAATATCCTCCATGCACCCATAACATGTGGACCAGCCTGGTACCCCTGACCCTAGTGAGGAGGATGCACCCAACTCAGAGCAGTTGCACAAACTCCTGGAGCCTCAGCCACTGAAGTATTCATAGGCATTGCTGACATTGACTGTAGCTGAAGAAACAGCACAGAGACTATACTACTGAACCCAACCGGAACCAAAACCTACACACCCTACCCAACTGAAACTCTAGGATACATCTGCAAGCAAAACATCTTTCTCTACAATAGCTATTCTGTGAAATTGGAAGAGGTGATTATTTCACCAAATGCACAGATGTCAATGCAGGTACACAAGAAATATGAAAAAGCAAAGATATATGACACTATGAAAGAAACACAGTAACTCTCCAGTAATTAACCCCAAAGACACAGAAATTTACAGATTGCCTAGAAAATAATTCAAAATAATTACCTTAAGAAACTTAATGAGATACAAGAGAATATAGATAAAAAACTCATTGAAATTAGGAAAACAATTCATGATCTGAATGAAAAATTCAAGAGATAGATATCATCAAAAAAACAGAAATCTTGGGGCCGAAGACATCAAAGACAAATAAAAAAATACAGTTGAGAACCTCAATAGCAGACTAGATGAAGCAGAAGAAAAAAAATCTAAACTTGAAGATAGGTCTTTTGAAATAACCCAGCCAGGGGAAATGAAAAAAAAAAGAATGAAAAAGAACAAGGAAAACCTACAAAGCCTATGAGATACCATTAATAAAAAAAAATTCACATAATGGTAATTACACATGGAGAAGAAGTTAAAAGGGCACAGAAAACTTATTTAACAAAATCATAGCTGAAAACTTCCCAAGACTTGATAGAGATGTGCACATCCAGATCCATGAAGCTCAGGAACCTCAACTAGATTTAAACCAAAGAGGTCCTCTCTAAGTAACATGGCAATCAGACTGTCAAAAATCAAAGACGAAGAGATAATTCTAAAAGCAGCAAAAGAAAAGTGTCAAGTCACATATTTCTCAACAGAAACTTTTCAGGCCAGGAGAGATTGGGTTCAGATATTCAAAGTGCTGAAACAGGGGTGGCGGGTTTGGGGGTAAAGCTTTTAGCCAAGATTACTATACCCAGCAAATCTATCCTTCAGAAATGAAGGAAAAAAAGTATTTTCCAGACAAGCAAAACCTGAGGAACTTCAGCACTAGACCAGCCTTATAAGAAATGCTCAGGGAGTGACTCAACCAGAAGTGAAAGGACATTAATTACTACCATGAAATTGTATAAAAGTATAACTCATAGGTAGAGGTAAACTCATAATAAAATTCAGAATACTCCCTTACTATAATTTAGGTGGGTATAGTTTTTCAAACCTTTAGTATGAAAGCTAAAATTTTAAATGTTTGTATGTTCATTGCAGCACTTTTTACAACAGCAAAGACATGGAATCAACCCAAATGCTCATCAATGATAGAACAGATACAGATAATGTGGTACACAGACACCATGGAATACTATACAGCCATAAAAGGAACGAGATCATGTCCTTTGTAGGGACATAGATGGAGGTGGCAGCTGTTATCCTCAGCCAACTAACACAGGAACAGAAAACCAAACACCACATGTTCTCACTTGTAAGTGGGAGCTGAACAATGAGAACACATGGATACATGGTGTGGAAATACACACACTGGGGCCTGTGGGGGTGTGGAGGGAGAGCAACAGAAAAAAATAGCTAATGGATGCTGGAGTTCATACCTAGGTGATGGGTTGATCTGTGCAGAAAACTACTTTAGGTTTGGCTGTGTCCTCACCCAAATCTCATCTTGAATTGTAGCTCTCATAATTCCCACATGTTGTGGGAGGGACCTGGTGGGAGTTAATTGAATCATGGTGGTGGTTTCCCCGATACTGTTCTCATGGTAGTGAATAAGTCTCATGAGATCTGGTGGTTTTATAAGAGGTTTCCCTTTTCGCTTGGCTCTCATTCTCTCATCTGCTACCACGTAAGACGCGCCTTTCGCCTTCTGTCATGATTGTGAGGCCTCCCCAGCCACATGGAACTGTGAGTCCATGAAACTTCTTTTTCTTTATAAATTACCCAGTCTTGGGTATGTCTTTATTAACAGCATGAAAATGGACTACTACAACCACCATGGCACACTTTTACCTACGTAACAAACCTGCACATTCTGCACATGTACCCTGGAACTTAAAAGTTGAAGGGGGAAGAAAAGGACTCACCACTAGAGAACATCAGAATCTGTATTTGAAGCCAGGCTCCTCTAATTTCAGAGTGCCCACTAATTATTGCTGGATATTTTCTCTTCGTTCCATCAGCCCTTTGAAAATAATTCTCTAGTAGGACAAAATACATAGTTTCAAAGTAATTATTCTATTTTCTTAATGTCTCTTCCAAGAAATTGTGAGCTCTTTAAGGGCAAGGCCAATGTTCAATGTTGATTTAATAAATTAATGATGACTTGTTACTGAGGCCCTCAGAATGATTCAGGGTTTAGGAACTGGGTCTACAAGTTAGCATTAACTGAAGTACAGACTGGGAATGAGTTGCGGGGGGAGGGATTTGTAAGTGGGCAGATAAGCTTCAGGGAGCCAAGAAAAGAGGGGAAGTAAGGCTGTCATCTGCAGGCTGTCTCCAAGCCAAATTGTCCAGGAATAAATCTTATCTTTGAATTTTTGCCTACATTTCTGTGCTCCCATCTTACTGTTTTCTTCTCAGGTGGGCTGAGTTCTTTAAAAGGAAAACATTATTAATGGGAACAAAAACAATTCAACAATAAGTTGTTAAGAAATATACGATATGAAAAGATATACATAAAGGCAGAAAATTACAAATTGCAGGGGGGGGTGTAAAAGTCTAGAATATTTGTATGCAACCAATGTAAAGTTATCACCTTAAAATAGTCCTTCATAACTATAAGGTTTTTTTTTTTTAAATCCCCAAGTTACCAACAAAGAAAAAAAAATAGAACAGAGACACAAATTAGAAAGGAAAGGGAATCAAAACTTATCATTACAGAAAACCATCAAGCCACAAAGGTAAACAAGAGAGGAAAAAATCAACAAGAGATCTACAAAATAACCAGAAAACAATTAGCAGAATGGTGGGAATAAGTCCTTACCTATGAAAAATAACTTTGAATATTTTTTATTAAGTTCTTCAATTAAAAAATAAGATCCAACTATGTGCTGCAAAGAAGACGTCAAGACATTCATTCTATCTGTAAGGACATACATAGACTGAAAATAAAAAGATGGAAAATGATTTCCCATGTAAACAGAAATTTTAAAAAGCAGGAGTAGCTATACCTATGTCAGATAAATATAGGCATTAAGTAAAAAACTGTAAAAAGAATCAAAGATGGTCATTATATAATGATAAAGGAGTCATTTCAGCAAGAGGGTATAATAATTGTAAATACATATGCACTCAACACCAGAGCACCTAAATATATAAATCAAATAATATTCTATCTAAAAGGAGTGATAGACTGCAACACAAGAATTGTAGGGTACTTAGAATTCCACTTTCAGCAATGGACAGATCATCCAGACAGATCCATCAAAGAAACATGAGATTTAAAACGCACTCTAGATCAAATGAATCTAACAGAGATTTGCAGAACATTTCCACCCAACAACTGCAGTATACACATCCTTTTCATCAGCATATGTAACTTTCTCCAGGAGATCATATTTTAGCTCACAAAACAAGTCTCAACAAATTTTTAAAAATTGAAATTATATCAAGTATTTTTTTTACCACAATGAAATAAAACTAGAAAACAATAACAGGAGGAACTCTGGATTGTTCACAACATGCTCCTCAACAACAAATGGGTCAATAAATAAAGTAATTTTAAAGTAAATTTTAAATATTCTTGAGATAAATGAAAATGGGAATGCAAACATACCAAAATCAATGAGATACAGGAAAAGCAATTCTAAAAGTGAAGTTTATAGCAAGAAAAGCTTACATTAAAAAATTAGAAAGGTCCTAAATAAATAACCTAATATTGCACCTCAAGAAATTAGACAAACATGAACAGGCCAGGCACAATGGTTTATGCCTGTAATCCCAGTGCTGTAAAAGGCCAAGGCAGAAGGATTACTCGAAGCCAGAAGTTTCAAACCAGCTTAGGCAAAAGGTGAGACTGTGTCTCTACAAAAAAGACAAAAAAATTAAACAGGTGTGGGGGTATGCACCTGTAGTCTTAGCTACTCAGGAGACTGAGGTAGGAGGATCAATTGAACCCAGGAGTTTGAGGCTATTATTGCCACACCGCACTCCAGCCTGTGTGACAGAGCAAAACTGTGTTTCAAAATTAAAAAAAAAAAAAAAAGTAGAAACAAAGAAATAATGAAGATCAGAACAGAAATACAAATATAGACATAAAAAATGCAAAGATCAGCCAAACAAGGTTTGGTTTTTCTAAAATATAAACAAAATTGACAAATCTTTAAGCCAGACTAAGCAAAAACAGACAAAATTTAAATATATAAAATCAGAGATGAAAAAGGAGACATTACAACTGATACCACAGAAATGTTTAAAATAACAGACTATTATAAATAACTATAGGCCAATGAATAAAAAAAAAAAAAACAGAAAAAATGGTTAAATTCCTGGACACATACAATCTTACAAATTGAATTATAAGAAACAGAAAATCTGAACAGACCAGTACTGAATAGTGAGATTAAATCAATAATAAAATGTCTCCCAAAAAAGAAAAGCCTAGGACTGGAAGGAGTCACTGATGAATTCTAACAAACATTTAAAGAACTAATAACAATCATTCTAAAACTCCCCAAAATTAAAGAGGGAACTCTTCCGAATTCATTCTATAAGGCTCTACAACAAAAAAAAAGGGAAAACTATAGGCTAATGGCCCTGATGAACATAGATGTAAAAATCAACAAAATACTAGCAAGCTGAATTTAACAGTTCATTTAAAAAATTATTTGGGGAGGGGAGGTCAAGATAGCAGACTAGAAGCAGCTCATGTGTACAGTTCTCGCGGAGAGAAAACAAAAGGGCTAGTAGTCATTGACCCTATATGCCAATCATTTGAGAAACCATATCAGGATCCATTGAGGCAGCAGAAGAACACAGAACAGAGAGGACCAAAGCTGGCACTGGCCTGTTTTGGCTCAGCATGGAGCCAGGAGAATATCTCCAAAAGCAAAAGGGAGGGTGAGTGAGAGCCCAATTGAGGAATTCGCACTCTCCACAGGAACCTATGCACACCGGGAACAGGAAAATGCCCCTGGCCTCACTGTATGCCTTCACCACACTTCTAGATTGAGGCAGAGAGCCTCCCAGACATTTTCCAAGGGCAACTCTTGAATCCAAGGGGACCTCTACAAGCCTTGGACCCTGGAGTAGACCAGCACAGATACCATAGCCCCAATAGAGGCCACAGTTGCAGTGCCTGGGAGCAGTAAGATTGCTCCACAATCCCTCACCAGGTGGTGCTCAGTACCATGTTGTGGCCTAGCAGTCCCACTTCTGTGTAAACTCAGCCAGAAGGTGCAGCCTCTTGTCCCAGGAAACACCTAGATAGCAGGGTGGGTGATCCCACCCTCACCCACCCTCACCTACCCTCACCCACCACTGGTAGCCAGGCAGGCAACACGTGCTAGAGCTTCTGGCCCAGTGGTCCTGCTTCTGTGTAAACTCAGCCAGAGGGTGCAACCTCTTGTTGTCCTAGGAAGCATCCAGATGGAAGGGCAAGTGTTCCAACCCATTCCCACCACTGGTAGCCAGGCAGGCAATGCCTGCTTCCAGCCCAGCAGTCTTGTTTCTCTGGGGCCTCAGCTTATGTGTATAGCCTCCTGTTTTCCCAGTAAGCATCTAGATTGCAGGGCAGGCTACCTCACTGCCCCAACCACACATTGGTAGTCAGGCAGGCAACTCCTACTTAAGCTTCCAGCCCAGCAGTCCCACTTCTGCCTGAACTCAGCCAGCAGGAGCAGCCTACTGTTGTCCTGGGAAATACCCAGCAGAGCAGGTAACCCCACTGTATTAGTCTGTTTTCACAGTGCTATGAAGAAATACCCAAGACTGGGTAATTTATGAAGGAAAGAGGTTTAATTGACTCACAGCTTTGCATTGCTGGGGAGGCCTCAGGAAATTTACAATCATGGCAGAAGGCAAAGGAGAAGCAGGCACCTACTTTACAGGGTGGCAGGATGAAATGAGTGCAAGCAGGGGAAATGCCAGACACTTATAAAACCATCAGATCTCATGAGACTCATTCACTATCACAGGAACAGCACCGGGGAAACCACCCCATGATCCAATTACCTCCACCTGGTCCCACCCTTGACATGTGGGGATTATGGTGTAGCAGGATGAGCCACAGACAAAACTCCTCAGACACCGAGTTAAAGAAGGAAGGGGTTTATTCAACCAGGAGCATTGGCAAGCCTCCTGTCTCAAGACATGAGTTCCCCAAGTGAGCAATTCCTGTCCCTTTTAAGGGCTCACAACTCTAAAGGGGTCTACGTTAGAGGCTCATGATCGATTGAGAAAGCAGGGGGTACATGACTGGGGGCTGCATGCAGCGGTAATCAGAACCAAACAGAACAGGACAGGGATTTTCACAGTGCTTTTCCATACAATGTCTGGAATCTTTAGATAACATAACCGATTAGATCAGGGGTTGATCTTTAACTACCAGACCCAGGGCGTGGCGCCGAGCTGTCTGCCTGTGGATTTCATTTCTGCCTTTTAGTTTTTACTTCTTCTTTCTTTGGAGGCAGAAATTGGGCACAAGACAATATGAGGGGTGGTCTCCTCCCTTAATAGGGATTACAATTCAAGGTGAGATTTGGTTGGGGATACAGAGCCAAACCATATCATTCTGTCCCGGACTCTCTTAACTCTCATGTCTTTTCACATTTCAAAACCAATCATGCCTTCCCCAAAGTCCCCCAAAGTCTTAACCATTTCAGCATTAATAAAAAGTCCACAGTCCAAAGTCTCATCTGAGACAAGGCAAGTCCCTTCAGCCTATGAGCCTGTAAAATCAAAAGCAAGTTAGTTACTTTGTAGATACAATGAGGGTAGAGGTATTGGGTAAATACAGCTGTTCAAATGGGAGAAACTGGCCAAAACCAAGGGGCTACAGGCCCTATGCAAGTCCAAAACCTAACAGGGCAGTCATTAAACCTTAAAGTTCCAAAATGATTTCCTTTGACTCCATGTTTCTAATCCAGATCATGCTGATGTAAGAGGGGTGTTCCCATGGCCTTGGGCAGCTCTGCCCCTGTGGCTTTGCAGGGTATAACCTCTGCCTGTTACTCAGTTCCAAAGTCATTTCCACATTTTCAGGTATCTTTATATCAGCACCCTACTACTTTGGTATCAATTTACTGTATTAGTACATTCGTACCCTGCTATGAAGAAATACCTGAGACTAGGTAATTTATAAAGCAAAGAGGTTTAATTGACTCACATTTCCACATTGCTGGGGAGACCTCAGGAAACTTACAATCGTTGTGGAAGGCAAGGGAGAAGTCGGTGCCTTCTTTACAGGGTGGCAGGAAGGAGTGAGTGCAAGCAGGAGAAATGCCAGACACTTATAAAACCATCAGATCTCATGAGACTCACTCACTCTTGTGAGAACGGCATGAGAACTGCCACCTTGTCCCACACTTGACACATGGGGATTATGCAGATTACAATTTGAGGTGAGATTTGGGTGGCAACACAGAGCCAAACCATATTACCCACTCACCCTCATTGCTGGTCACCAGGCAAGAAATGGCAGCTAGAGCTTCTAGCCCAGTGTTCCTGCTTCTTTGTGAACTCAGCCAGTGGGTACAGTCTCCTGTTGTTCTGAGAAACACCCAGATGGCAGAGTGGGTGACTCCACCCACCCCCAACTGTCACAAGCAGGTGAACAAAACTTGTTAGAACTTCCAAACCAGCAGTCCTCCTTCTGCCTAAATTTGCTGAGGGCCATAGCCTCTTGTTGCCCAGGAAACACCTGGAAGACAGGATGGGAAACTCCACCAACCCCTGTTTCTCAAATCCAGACAGGCCACACTGGTTAGAACTTCTACCCAGCAGTCCTGCTCCTGCCCGAAGTCTGCAAGCGAGTGCAACCCTATGTTGCTATGGAAAGCACACAGACAACAGATTAGGGCAGATCTGGCAAAAAATATGGCCTATCTGCCACCTTCAGCCCCTGTTTGAGAGAGTCCCACGGACCAGAACCCCATGCATAAAAGTAATGTGGGCACAGAAACAATAATCGGAAGGGTTCCTTCAAGACCCAGGAGCAAACTAGAATTGAAGCCTGGGAACCACCCCACCTCACACCACAATCAAACCTCAAAGGGCATCAAAGAAGATAAAAGCAAAAATAGCCATCCAAAAAACAGCAGCTTCAAAGATTGAAGGAACTTCAGCCAACACAGATGAGAAAGAACCCGCACAAGAATTCTGGCAACTCAAAAAGCTAGAGTGACTTTTTGCCTCCAAATGACTGCACTAGCTCCCTATCAATGCTTCTTAACCAGGCTGAAATGGCAGAAATAAAATACAGATTATGGATAGAATGAAGATAATTGACATGCAGAAGAAAGTTTAAACTCAATCCAAGGAATCTAAAGAATACAATAAAATGATACAGGAGATAAAAGACAAAATGGTCATTTTAAGAAAGAACCAAACTAAACTGACAGAGCTGAAAACTTGCTTCAAGAATTTCATAATACAATTGAAAATGTTAATAGTAGAATTGACCAAGCTAATGAAAAAAATCTCAGAAGTCAAAGACCAGTTCTGCAAAATAACACAGACAATAACAAATAAATAACAATAAAGAAGAATGAACAAAATCTCCAAGAAATATGTGATAATGTAAAGAGACCAAATCTATGACTCATTGGTGTCCCTGAAAGAGAGGGAGAGAAAGCAAGCAACATGGAAAACACATCTGAGAATATCATCCATGAAAATTTCTTCAACCAAGCTAAAGAGTCCAACATTCAAATCAAGTAAATGCAGAGAATGTCTGTGACATACTATACAAGACAACCACAACCAAGGCACATAGTTACCAAATTTTCCAAGGCTGAAATGAAAGAAAAAATGATAAAGGCAGCTAGAAAGAAGGGGCATATCACCTATAAGGGGTATAAGCCCATTAAACTTACAGCAGACACTGGTAGAAACCTTACAATCCAGGAGAAATTGAGGGCCTATATCCAGCATTCTTAGAGAAAAGAAATCCCAACAGAGAATTTTATATCCAGCCAAATGAAGCTTCATAAGGGAAGAAGAAATAAGATCTTTTTTTTTTTTTTTTTTTTTTTTTTGAGACGGAGTCTCGCTCTGTCGCCCAGGCTGGAGTGCAGTGGCCGGATCTCAGCTCACTGCAAGCTCCGCCTTCCGGGTTCACGCCATT
>NW_022164239.1:0-2249 GCF_008728515.1 Papio anubis
GTGGGAGCGGGCTGAGGCCTGTGACTGCCGGCTTTCCCCCACTTCCCTGCAACCTGTGTGATACAGCAGAGACAGCCGTAATCTTTCTGGGAATATAACTGCATTGGCCTGGGAGCCACAACCCCACAGCAGCCACAGCAAGTTCTGCCCCAGGAAAGTCTGAGCTCAGACATACCTATCCCTGTCCCCAGCTGGTGGTCTTTCTCTACCCACCCTGGTAGCTGAAGACAGAGGCCTTAGTCTCTTGGGAGCTCTATGGCCCTGTCCAACACCTGAGAAACCTTGAATGCTTAACCAGGTGTCCCTAGGGCAGATTTGTGTCCTCCCTATAGTACTGCACCTCATGCACTCGAAAGCACCACCTCCTGGCTGGAGGCCAACCAATACAAAGCCAGCACAAAGCCAGCACACTAAACAAAAACACAACGAAGGACCTTCACAGAGTCCACTTCACTTCCCTGTTACCTCCACCAGATCAGGTGTTGGTGTCCACAGCTGAGGACCTGAAGACAGATCACATCATAGGATTCTTTGCAGACACTCTCCAATACCAGCCTGAGCCTGGTAGCTCCCCTGAGTGGCTACACCCAGAAGAGCAAAAAACAATCACAGCAGTTCGGCTCTCAGGAAGCCCCATCCCTAGGGAAAGGAGGAGAAAATCACATAAAGGGAGCACCCCGTGGGCCAAAAGAATCTGAATAGCAGCCCTTGAGTCCCAGATCTTCTGTCTGACATAGTCTATCCAAATGAGAAGGAACCGGAAAAACAATTCTGGTAATATGAAAAAACAAGCTTCTCTAACACCCCCCAAACATCCCACCAGTTTACCAGCAATGGATATGAACCAAGATGAAATCACTGAATTGCCAGAAAAAGAATCAGAAAGTTGATGATTAAACTATCAAGGAGACACCAGAGAAAGGTGAAGTCCAACTTAAAGAAATCAAAAACATGATATAGGACATAAAAGGAAAAATCTTCAGTGAAATAGATAGCATAAATAAAAAACAGTCACAACTTCTGGAAATCAAGGACACACTTAGAGAATTGCAAAATGCACTGGAAAGTCTCAGCAATAGAACTGAACAAGCAGAAGAAAGAACTTCAGAGCTCAAAGACAAGGTTTTTGAATTAACCCAATCCATCAAAGACAAAGAATAAAGAATTTTTAAAAATGAACAAAGCTGCCAAGAAGTTTGGGACTGTGTCAAGTATCCAAACCTAAGAATAATTGATGTACCCGAGGAAGAAGAGAAATCTAAAAGTCTGTAAAATCTATTTGAGGGTATAATTGAGAAAAAACTTCCCTGGCCTTGCTAGAGATCTAGACATCCAAACACAAGAAGCTCAAAGAGCACCTGGGCAATTCATTGCAAAAATATCATCACCTAGGCACATAGTCATCATGTTATCAAAAGTCAGGATGTAGGAAAGAATCTCAAGAGCTATGAGGCAAAAGCATCAGGTAACCTATAAACGAAAACCTAGCAGATTAACAGCAGATTTCACAGCAAAAACCCTATAAGCTAGAAGGGACAGGAGTCCTATTTTTAAGCTCCTTGAACAAAACAATTATCAGCCAAGAATTTTGTATCCAGCGAAACTAAGCTTCAGAAATGAAGAAAAGATAAAGTCTTTTTCAGATGAACAAATGCTGAGAGACTCCACCACCACCAAGCTGGCACTACCAGAACTGCTGAAAGGAGCTCTAAATCTTGAAGACACCAAAATAGAACCCCCTGAAAGCATAAATTTCACAGGACCTATGTATCAATAGCACAATGGAAAAAACAACAAGGTGTTCAGGTAACAAATAGCATGATGAATAGAATACTACCTTACTTCCCAATACTAATGTTGAATGTAAATGGCCTAAATGCTCCACTTAAAAGATACAGAATGGGGCCGGGTGTGGTGGCTCACGCCTGTAATCCCAGCACTTTGGGAGGCTGAGGTGGGTGGATCATGAGGTCAGGAGATCGAGACCATCCTGGCTAACACGGTGAAACCCTGTCTCTACTAAAAATACTCTCTCTCTACTAAAAAAAATTCAAAAAAATTAGCTGGGCATGGTGGTGGGTGCCCTCAGCCTGTGGGAGGCTGAGGCAGGAGAATGGTGTGAACCTGAAAGGCAGAGGTTGCAGTGAGCCGAGATCATGCCACTGCACTCCAGCCTGGGCGACAGAGTGAGACTCTGTCTCAAAAAAAAAAAAAAAGATACAGAATGGGCCCAGTGCAGTGGCTAACGC
>NW_022164240.1:0-2249 GCF_008728515.1 Papio anubis
CCTCCCAAAGTGCTGGGATTACAGGCTTGAGCCACTGCGCCCGGCCGCCTTATGTTACGGAGATGGCTTCTTTCCTTAAACCTCTTGAACCAACCTGTGCCAGGGTCAGACTTTTCTTCTGTAGCTTCCTCGCCTCTCTCAGCCTTCATAGAATTGAAGCACGTTAGAGTCTTGCTCTGGATTAGACTTTGGCTTTAGGGAATGTTGTGGCTGGTTGGATCTTCTATCCAGATCACTCAGACTTTCTCCATGTCAGCAATAAGGCTGTTTCACCTTCTTATCATTTGTGTGTTCACTGGATTAGCACTTTTAATTTCCTTCAAGAACTTTTCCTTTGGGTTCACAAGTTGGCTCACTGGTGCAAGACTCCTAGCTTTTGGCTTATCGCAGCTTTCAACACATGCCTTCCTCACTAAGCTGAATGATTTCTAGTGTTCGGTTTAGAGGGAGTGACATGCAACTCTTCCTTTCACTTGAACACTTAGAGGCCGTTGTAGAATTATTGATTGGCCTAATTTCAATACTGTTGTGTCTCGGGGAATAGGGAGGCCTGAGGAGAGGGAGAGAGATGGGGAACAGCCAGTCTGTGGAGCAATCAGAACCCACACAACACTTACGGATTAAGTTTGCCATATTGTATGGGCACGGTTCGTGGCATCCCAAAGCAATTACAATAGTAACATCACCGATCACAGATCACTGTAACAGATATGATCATTAGAAAGCTTGAAATATTGCAAGAATTACCAAAATGTGATACAGAGACATGAAGTAGGATCATGCTGTTGGGAAAATGATGCCAGGAGACTTGCTTGACACGGAGTTACCACAAACCTTCCATTGGTGAAAAACATGATATCTTCAAATTGCAGTAAGATGAGGTTTGCCTGAATATGGGAGGAGGTGCATAGGTTATATGCAAATGAGGAACCTGAGCATCTATGGATTTTGCTATCTTCAGGGTTTCCTGCAACCAATCCCCCACAGATACTGAGGGATGAATGTATATTGCCTTGAGAATAAGAAAACAACCAAACATCTTAGTTTTAAAAACATATATATTTTTTCTGAGTTTTGTATTTTTGCCCTATATTTTAAAGTAATTCTTAAGCACAGCACAACATTTGATTTGATTTGTATTTTGGAAGGTTGTTTTGCATAAGTGAAAACCACCTGAAGTCTTGTGACATGAGGTGAAGGGTGAAAAATGATTTTATTAAAAATACAAGGTAGAGGCCGGGCGCAGTGGCTCATCCCTGTTATCCCAGCACTTTGGGAGGCCGAGGCAGGCAGACACTTGAGGCCAGGTGTTCGAGGTCTGCCTGGCCAACATGGCAAAACCCCGTCTCTATTAGAAATACAAAAATTGGCTGGATGTGGTGGTGGGCACTTGTAATCCCAGTTACTCGGGGGGCTGAGGCAGGAGAATCGCTTGAACCCAGGGGGCAGAGGTTGCAGTGAGCTGAGATTGCGCCACTGCACTCTAGCGTAGGCGACAGATGAGACTCCATCTCGGAAAAAAAACAAAAACAAAAAAACCAAGGTAAAATATGTTTGTAAAGTGGGAAATACGTTTCCTCCCATCTAATTACTGCAGAAGTTTCCAGAGTGTAAGAGATGCTGAGCCCTGTGCCGGATGCTTCAGAGAGTGGTGGAGTGGCTGGGGACATGGCTCCAAAGCCTGACAGTCAGGTTCTATGGCCAGCTCCCACTCAATCACCAATCACGGGAAGTTTCTCAACTCGGGAAGTTTCTCAACCACCCGAGGCTCAGTTTTCTCACCTGTAAAGAGAGAAGAATCATGGTGGTATCAGTGCAGGACACAGAAGTCATTCAGGGTGTGGTAAGCAAGATTTAACACATGGAATGAGGGGCTTACAAAATGATTTGAAGGGCTGAGGGAGCAAGTTCTAGGGCCTCCAGAAACCGCGTTTAGAATTGACCTTCTGGGGAGCTGTTACCTCTGGATCCTGCTCAAGACAAACACCCTAACTGCCAGTCAGGAGGTGGGAAGGCAGATTTAGAGGCCACCACTGCAACTGTTATTTATTTGTTTGTTTATTTGTTTTTGTAGAGACAAGGTCTCACCATGTTGCTCAGGTTGGTGTCAAACTCCTGGGCTCAAGCTATCTGCCTGCCTCAGCCTCTCAAAGTGCTGGGATTACAGGCGTGAGCCACTGCACCTGGCGTGCAGCTGCCTCTTGGCACCCATGCATAAGGGCCACTGGAGACTACTAGAGAAAAATCTC
>NW_022164241.1:0-2249 GCF_008728515.1 Papio anubis
CTCATCCCATTATAGTTATCCTGTAAGAGGAAGGAACACAGAAAATAAAATTTAAAGACAGTGTAGGATCTAGGTTCCTAGAGGCAATTAACGGCAAGATCCTCCTGCCCCTGATGCACAATACAAAGAGTGGCTGTGGAATCAATAGGCTTGGATTTATTTTTATTATTTTTAGAGACAGGGTCTTACTGTGTTGCCCAGGCTGGAGTGCAGTGGCGCTACAATACCTCGCTGCATCATCCATCTCCTGGGCTTAAGCAATCCTCCCACCTCAGCCTCTCAAATCGCTTGGACTTGTAGCATGTGCCACCACACCTGGCTAATTAAAATTTTTTTGGCCGGGAGCTGTGGCTCACACCAAGGCAGGTGGATTATTTGAGGTCAAGAGTTGGAGACCAGCCTGGCTAACATGGTGAAACCCTGTCTCTACTAAAAAGTACAAAAATTAGCTGGGCATGGTGGCACATGCCTGTAATCCCAGCTTCCTGGGATGCTGAGGCATGGGAAACGCTTAAGCCCAGGAGGCGGAGGTTGCAGTGAGCTGAGATCATGCCACTGCACTTCAGCCTGTTGACACAGTGAAACCCTGTCACAAAAAACAAAAACAAAAACAAAACAAATTTTTGTTTTTTTATAGAGTTTCTTGCCATGTTGCCTAGGCTGGTCTTGATCTTCTGGGCTCAAGCAATCCTCTAACCTTGGCTTTCCAAAGTTGCAGATGACAGGCATGAACCATTGCACCCAGCCAGGCTTGGAATTTTTTTTTTTTTTTTTTTTTGAGAGGGAGTTTCGCTCTTGTTGCCCAGGCCAGAGTGCAATGGCGCCATCTCGACTCACCGCAACCTCTGCCTTGGGTTCAAGTGATTCTCCTGAGTAGCTGGCATTAGAGGCATGCACCACCACTCCTGGCTAATTTTGTATTTTTAGTAGAGACGGGGTTTCTCCATGTTGGTCAGGCTGTTCTTGAACTCCCAACCTCAGGTGATGCACCCACCTCAGCCTCCCAAAGTACTGGGATTACAGGCGTGAGCCACTGTGTCCGGCCGAGGCTTGGATTTTTAAATCCCATATATGTGATCTCATGCATATCACTTTGTATTGAGACCATGTCATCATCTATTAAGTGTGATTACCTTGATATTATTTTAAGAATTTAATTAGATAATTTATTTTATAAGCTATAAGAATGTTCTATAAATGTAAGGATTCTGGCCGGGCGCGGTGGCTCAAGCCTGTAATCCCAGCACTTTGGGAGGCCGAGGCGGGTGGATCACGAGGTCAGGAGATCGAGACTATCCTGGCTAACATGGTGAAACCCCGTCTCTACTAAAAATACAAAAAACTAGCCGGGCGTGGTGGCGGGCGCCTGTAGTCTCAGCTACTTGGGAGGCTGAGGCGGGAGAATGGTGTGAACCCGGGAGGCGGAGCTTGCAGTGAGCCAAGATCACGCCACTGCACTCCAGCCTGGGAGCACAGCGAGACTCCGTCTCAAAAAAAAAAAAAAAAAAAAATGTAAGGATTCTAACAGTTTACCTCCAGTTCTCTGAAGACCCACGTTTCTTAAAAACTCTGGGCATCCTGCTTCTCTTCTTTGACTTTGTTGACAAACTGCAACCTTAACAACCCACCCCTTGTGTCACAGAAGTCAACTGTAACCTCTCCTCCTTTCCCCCTCCCTCGCTTTTCTTCACTCAAAGAGCACTCACCTTTAATAACAAAGAAATAGTCATGAGCGTGGAACAAACAGCCATCCCTCCAAGGCCTATCATATGCAGAGTCCTTCTTCCTGCCCTTTCCACCAGAAATAGCTGGAAGAAGAATATGACATGACTTCAGTTTTCCTTTCCATGAAAACAGTGTCTGAGCTACTTGAAATCTGCCTTACCAACAGCAGGACACTTGTTACGGATATACCTCCTGTGATTTATGATTTTATATACGTACATATTGTGTTCCATTCACAGGTCCTGGCTCAAAATCCCCACAGCCCTTGGTAGAGTCTTTTATCATAATGTTGGGATGCTACAGGCCTCAGAAAATAGAATTCTTCTCTGACTTTCTCCTGCCCTCCCACTTGGCAGGACGCTAATCTGACTGCGGGTCATAAAACCCTCATTTCAGAGAGGGTCCTGCCCCGCCCCCTAGAGGAAGAAACGCTACAGAGAGGCCAAAATAATCCAAACAGACAGGCCTGGCTGGGTTCAGATCATTCCCTTTTTGTCCAATCACATTTCAAAACTGTTGTCCAT
>NW_022164242.1:0-2248 GCF_008728515.1 Papio anubis
AGTATTTGGCTATTATGAATAATTCTGCTAGAAATATTTGTGGATAAAACTTTGTATGGATATATTTCATTTCTCTTGAGAAGATACCTAGGAATGGAATTACTGGGTCATACATTAATATTATTAATATTTAACTTATAAAAAAAACCCACAAAACTGTTTTCTACAGTGACTGTACCATTTTACTTCATCACTAGCAATGGATAAGAGTTCTAGTTTCTTCATATTCATACCAACACCTGGTATTGTCAGTCTTTTTTATTGCAGTCATTATAGTGGGTGTGTGCTTTTAATTTACATTTCTCTAATTACTAAAGATGTTTAGTATCTTTTCATGAGCTTGTGAGCAATTTCTGTGTATGTGGTTTTTTTTTTTTTTTTTTTTGGTGAAATGTCTGTTCAGAACTTTTATCATTTTTATTGAATTGTTTGATATATTATTGAGTTATAAGAGTTATTAATGTATTCTGGATACAAGTCCTTTATTAGATATGTTATTTTCAAATATTTTATTTCAGTCTATGGTTTTCTTTATTTTTCTAAAGTTGGCATTTGAAAAGTAGAATTTTTAAATTTTTATGAAGTTCAATTTCCAATTATATTATTTAATGAGTCACACTTTTGGCATCCAATCAAATAAAATTTTGCCTAAATTAAGGTCAGAAAGATTTTCTTCTGTTGTATTCTAAAATTTTATAGTTTTAGCTCTTACATTTAGGTCTATGTTCTATTTTGGAGTAGTTTTTGTGTCTAATATAAGCCAAGGATTTATGATCATTTTTTTCTCATGAATATTCAATTGTTTTAGCATCATTTGTTGAAACCACTCTCCTTTTCCATCGAATTGTCTTGGTCCCTTTGTCAAAACTCAATTGACCATAAAGGTGAGAGTTTATTTCTGGACTCATATTCTGTTCCTTTGATTTATTTGCCTGTCTTTATTACTCCAATATTATTACACTCTTGATTACTGTAGCTTTATGGTTGGTATCAAAATTAGTCAGTGTGATATGAACAGGAGGTACTAGGTAGAAAAAGGTGGAGTCCCTGGTGAGGGCTCCACCCTCAAGCCTGGACCTGTGACCTAAAGTGAGAATGTGCATTTCTGTTTTCCCACTTGAATACTGCCTTTTCCAAAACCACCAAGGCCTGCCCTACTCCCCATCCTGCACCCATAAAAACCCTAGGCTACTGGCAGAGGGGCAGAGCAGTGCAGCAGAGAAGAGAAGCAGCAGCTTGACGTCAGTGAGAAGCAGCTTGATTTCAGAGGGACAGCTTGATGGTGGGATCTCAGAGAAGAGTTTGTCTGGGGATATTCCCAGCTGAACTCCAGGGGAAGACCACCTTTCCACTCTATTCCCTTTCCAGCTCCCCATCCCACTGAGAGCCACTTTTATTGGCAGTAAAATCCTCTGCATTTACCATCTTCAATTCGTTCATGCAACCTGATTCCTCCTGGATGCCGGACAAGGTCCCAGGTGTGGGTGCAAGAGGCTGTCACACTGACCCTCCACTGAGCTGTCCAATACTTACGCCATCCACGGGTGGAAAAACTAAAAGAGCACACTGTGACGCATGCCCTCTGGGGCTCCAGGGGTCATGGGCAACTCCTAGACACTGCCACGGGACCACATGGAGTTCTGCTCCTGCTGGTTGCCCAGAAGCACTCATCCTAGCTTCTGCACCCACTCACCTGCGTGCTTCCCCTCCCATGAGGGGTTGAGACCTGTGGGCTGAGTAAACAAGCCAATCTCTTCACAAGTCTCATGAAGGGATCAAGGGAATGATCTCATTTCAAATGTACATTCACCAAATTTGTATTTCTTATTCAAACCTGTTTAGGCTATTCTAAGTATTTTCCATTGCCATATACTTTTTTTTTTTTTTTTTTGATCAGCTTGTCCATGTCTATGAAAAAATGCTCCTGGAATTTTCATATGGATTGAGTTTCAGCTATAGATCAATCTGGGGAGAACTGTCATATTAACAATATTGTTTTTCAATCAATGAGCATGGTACATCTCCTTTCATTTAGATCTTTAAATTTCTCACAGTGATGTTTTATGATTTTCAGTGTGTAGCTCTACCTCAGGTTAATGCTAACATAATTCCAATAAAATACAGCAACTTTAATATAGTTCCATTTCTTTCCTCTTCTTTGAGTTATTAGTGTCATAAATAAATAAACATACATATCCATAAATCTAACTCTGTGTGTATGTATAACATACTTAACAATAAAACTTTA
>NW_022164243.1:0-2247 GCF_008728515.1 Papio anubis
GGAAGAGGAGCCAGCACCAGGCCCCTTCAAACAATGGGGCATTCCCCAACTCCCAGCCTTGGCCTTCCAGCCAGATGGGTGCATTTCTGGCCCAACCAATCGACCAATCATCCAGTTTCCACTTCAGCCATTCTTGCCACAAGCACAGATGTCACAGCCTCAACAAGGATCTCAGTTCAATGTTTGTCCCCCGCCACCACAGGATCTGCAGCAGTAGATCTCTGCTGTATTAGGGACAGTCCCCTTTTGCCCAGAGAGCCACCAATCACTGTTCCCATAAGTGTCTTTGGGCCCTTGCCACCTGGTTCTGTTGGTTTATTGCTTGGTCGCTCAAGCTTAAATTTAAAAGGTGCTCAGGTACATACTGGTGTGATTGATTCTGATTACTCTGGGGAAATACACAGTATTGTTAGTTCTGCAGTTCCTTGGCAAGCTTCGGCAAGAGATAGAATTGCTCAACTTCTTCTTTTGCCATACATTTCACTCGGATCTAGTTCTCATAAAAGAACTGGAGGTTTTGGAAGTACAGATAATCAGGGTAAAGCATCTTACTGGGCTAAGAAAATTTCTGACACCTGACCTGTTTGTCCCATGCATATACAGGGAAATAAATTCGTGGGCATTATTGACATGGGTGCTGATGGCTCCATTATTGCTTTACATCAATGTCCTCAGCAATGGCCCAAAGAAAGCGCATCCACCGGGTTGGTGGGAGTTGGTCAGGCCTCCTAGGTTTATGAAAGTTTCACTATTTGGCCGGGCGCGGTGGCTCAAGCCTGTAATCCTAGCACTTTGGGAGGCCGAGACGGGCGGATCACAAGGTCAGGAGATCGAGACCATCCTGGCTAACACGGTGAAACCCCGTCTCTACTAAAAAGTACAAAAAACTAGCCGGGCGAGGTGGCGAGCGCCTGTAGTCCCAGCTACTTGGGAGGCTGAGCCAGGAGAATGGCGTAAACCCGGGAGGCGGAGCTTGCAGTGAGCAGAGATCCGGCCACTGCACTCCAGCCTGGGTGACAGAGCGAGACTCCGTCTCAAAAAAAAAAAAATAGTAATAATGAATAAGATCTTTAGCCAGGTGTGGTGGTGTGCACCTGTAGTCCCAGCTACTCTGGAGACTGAAGTGGGAGGATCACTTGAGCCCAGGTGGTTGAAACTCCAGTGAGCTGTGCTCACCACTGCACTCCAGCCTGGGTGACAGAGTGAGATGCTGTCTCTTTAAAAAAGTAAAATAAAAAATACTACTTGTTTTGGCAGCACATATACTAAAATTGGAACTATACAGAGATGATTAGCTTTAAAAAATTTTTTAAAGCCTGGGTGTGGTGACTCACGCCTGTAATGTCAGCACTTTGGGAGGCCAAGGCAGGTGGATCACCTGAGGTCCCCACTTATCCTGCGCCTCTTTCTGTGCCACTGCTGGAATGCAGTCAGCTTGCACAATGGTAAGGATCTGTTGGCAAGGGTTATAGATTTTACATGTTTACTTAAATCTGCTTTGAATTGTAAGGGGTCATCTTTAAGTTAGGGACATCTTTAACAGTAACTTTTGCCCCTGCCTGTGACCAGGGATTACACACTACAGCTACTATGCACCAAGAATTCAATACTAGTTCAGGCCAGGCACAGTGGCTACACGTGTAATCCCAACACCTTGGGAGACCGATGTGGGCAAATCACCTGAGATCGGGAGCTCAAGAACAGCCTGACCAACATGGTGAAACCCCGTCTCTACTAAAAATACAAAAATTAGCCAGGCAGGGTGGCAGGTGCCTGTAGTCCCAGCTACTCGGGAGGCTGAGGCAGGAGAATCGCTTGAACCTGACAGGTGGAGGTGGCAGTAAGAAAAGATCATGCCACTGCACTCCAGCCTGGGCAACAGAGCGAGACTCTGCCTCAAAAAAAAAAAAAAAAACCCAGGTGTGATGGTGTGTGCCTGTGGCCCCAGCTATGTGGGAGGCTGCAGTGGGAGGATCACTTGAGCCCCAGGGGTGGAGGCTGCAGTGACCATGATTGTGCCATTGCACTTCAGCCTAGGTGACAGAGCAAGACCCTGTCTCAAAACAAAAAACAACCACGGTTTATTATATACAGGGTCATACAGTACGGCTAACGATGCACTACAGATTGTACACCAGCTAACTGCACCAGAGTTTGAGTATTACAGTTTATTATATACTGGGGTTATACATTGCAACTGACTAGGTACCATGGGTTGCGCACTACAAAGTAGGAGTCAAACGGTGG
>NW_022164244.1:0-2247 GCF_008728515.1 Papio anubis
TTATTTTTTTCCAGTCTGACTTCTAACGATACGGAATCCACAGCACCGTTTGCAAACATGCCTCTTTTTAATTGAGGGAAAATCCGTGGCAATCAGGCTCCACTCCTCATTCAGGCGATTTCCTCCTTCGTCTATCAACTCGGCTGGAAATACATTTTATTCAGAGGTGTGCATCGTCCTTTTTTTTTTTTTTCCCACCGCACTCCGTGCCTCAAAAATATGTCCAGCGAAAATGAAGCCATATGAAAATGAACTCTTCGGTATGAAATATTTTCCTCCTGCTTCTGGGCTGTGTCTCGGTGGTGCAGGCCCAGCCTGCCGGCCGCATAATAAGTGACTTACACAGGCTCATCAATTCTCTCCTGATTTTCCCCTGCTACCAATGCACCTAGATGACAGATCAACAATTCAGATCAACAATTTGAATTAAACCTTTCCTTATAGTCCTATCGATTTTTTTTTTTTTCCCCACCATGGGCTAATAAAATGATTGTGGAACATTCATTCCTGTCCAAAAAAAAAAAAAAAGCACTTGATTCAAAATAAAATGCAGGCACGGTTTACCAGAACATGTTTTTTATCATGCTTAGAAGATGAGGAAAATGAGATTCATTGAATAAAAAAGATTGCAGCCACTACATAGTCTTAGATTGTCTAGCAGAAAAAAAAAAAAAAAAGCCATTTACCCGTGCAAACTTTTCTGTTTCTGACAGGCTTTTTCTGGCTGTGGTTTGGGTATTATTTTCACGGAATATGAGTGCAGAGTAATTGCGTTTCAGCCATAATTAACTTTAACACACCCTCCGAATAGGAGAATTCCTTAGGATGTTTAGGGGAGTTTATTTTTTGTCTAGTCCCTGAAACAAAGCCGCACGCTCTGCTCTGCCACCATTTGGACTTGATTAGTTAAAAATAGCCTGGAAACATTTTGGGGTGAAATTAAAATAGCAACTGTCACTGCCTCCTCCTTTACCCTTCAGTATTGTCTAACGTGTCCCTTTTGTAGATTTCCTTCCCAAATAAATGAGAGGCGTCATCATCAATAAACATGCTATGGAAGGTACCAATCTCAAGATGCAAATCATTTACCATGTTTCTAATTTTAGAACCTGGGGAGAGAGAACAGCAGTATCTGGTTGCCTCAGAAGTTTTCCTCTCGTAGGGAAGGGGGAGACAGGGAATTTGCCAAAGCTACACCCCAGACTGTATTTCCAATCTATGCCCCTGTGGGTACTGTTGTTGGGAGTATCTTCTCTTCCTGGGGTCACGGCAGGTGACCCTGGACAGCTCTTGCTAGCTGACCTCCAGAAAGAAAAGCACACGTTTTAAAGGCAGAACAAAACAGTTACTATTTCTTTTTTTTTTTAACTATTTTTTTTTTATAAAATAATAATAATTAACAAATTTTTACTATTTCTAAGAGAGCTGCTGCCTGGGCCTTCATTTTACCAGGCAGGGAACACTGAGTAAAATTAAAACATTCTCTCAAGATAAATGCACACCTGGCTTTTTTTTTTTTTTTTTTTTTTTTTTCATCGAGATGTGGAGCTGCTTAGGGCTTGAGCTTGCAACTGCTGCAAATGCAGCTTCTATTTATGCAACTGCCGCCTCCTCCCAAGGCTTTCCTAGGCAGACCCGTCCTGTGTTCAGCCCCGGTGTCTACGCTCTTATACAGACGAGGGACATTCTCCCCCTAATAAGCCCCCAGATGGCACTGAGTAATGTCTCCTGAGCTCTCCAAACTTGGGAATCCTGGAGGAATTTTTTTTAATGGATGGGGTTTGCCTTTGCATGGCTAATTCAACACGTTAAAATGGCTTTTTTTAATTTTTTTTTATTTTTTACTTATTTTTATTATTTTATTTTATTATTTATATATTATTTATTGTATTATTTTTATTATTTTTTATTTATTTTTATTTATTTACTTATTTATTTATATTTACTTATATTTATTTATTTTTATTTAATTTATTATTTAATATTTATTTTATTTATTATTATTATTTATTTGTTTGTTTTTATTTATTTGTCTGTTTGTTTATTTATCTATTTTGAGATAGAATCTCACTCTGTCGCCCAGGCTGGAGTGCAGAGGCACGATCTCAACTCACCGCACCCTCCGCCTCCCAGGTTCAAGCGATTCTCCTGCCTCAGCCTCCTGAATAACCGAGATGACAGGCACCTGCCACCAGGCCCGCCTCATTTTGGTATTTTTTAGTAGAGACAGGGTTTCGTCATTTTGGC
>NW_022164245.1:0-2246 GCF_008728515.1 Papio anubis
GAAGGAAGGAAGGAAGGAGGGAGGGAGGGAGGGAGGGAAGGAAAGAAGGAAGGAAGGAAGGAAGGAAGGAAGGAAGGAAGGAAGGAAGGAAGAAAGAAAGAAAGAAAGAAAGAAAGAAAGAAAAGCAACTAACCCACAGGAAATGTAGTTATTGGAGGTATCAGATGCAAACTTTAGAATAACCTCTGATTGATAATTCAAGGAGACAAAAGACAAAGTGGAGAATTTCAATTGAGAATGGAAACATATAAAAAAAAGTCAATGGAATTTCTATAACCAAAAAATATAATTGAAATGAAGAACACATTAGATGAGTTTAAAGCAGATTAGACACAGATGAAGAGATAATTAGTGATTTGGAAGATACATCAGAAGAAACTATTTGGACTGAAAACAAAGAAACAAAAGTATGGAAAATAGAGAAATGGTATATCACATATTGAACATAATACTATCGTAAGTGTAATTGAAGTCCCAGAAGAAGAGGAAAAGGAGAGAGATAATAAAACAGAAGCAATATTTGAATAGATAATGGCCAGGAATTCCCCAAAATTGATGAAAGACATGAATCACAGATCCAAGAAGCCCTGTAATATTGTAGTATTATGAATACAGAGAAAATCATTCATAGGCACATTACAGAAAAACTATTGAAAACAAAATAATAACAGATACTCTTAAATGCATCCAACTAAAATGACAGATTACCTTTACTGGAACTACAATAAGACTGACAGCTAACTTTTCAACAGGAACCATGGAAGCCAGAAGCCAGTGGAATGACATTTTAGTGCTGAAAGGTCAATCTAGAAGTCTATAACCAGTAAAAATACTTATTAAGAATGCAAGTCAAAAAAGGGTATTTTTAAATGGACAAAAATGAGAGCACTTGTCACTAGTAACTGTGCACTAAAAGAAGTACTAAAGGAAATATTTCAGGCAGAAAGAAAATGACAGATGGAACTTTAGAAATGCAGGAAGGAATGGAAGGCAGTATACAGCAGAGAGGGTAAAGGGATAAATCTTAATGAAGATTGACAAAAATAATGTTTTTTCTGGTTTTATTTTTAACAAAATGTTCAAAAGAATTTTTTTTTTTTTTTTTGAGGTGGAGTCTTGCTCTGTCACCCAGGCTGGAGTGCAGTGGGACTACAGGTGTGCCCACCAAGTCTGGCTGGAGTAGCTGGGACTATAGGCACCCCCATCACATCTGGGTAATTTCTGTATTTTTAGTAGAGACAGGGTTTTACCATGTTGGCCAGGCTGGTTTCCAACTCCTGACATCCAGTGGTCCACCCACCTTGGCCTCCCAAAGTGCTGGGATTGCAGGTGTGAGCTGCCGTGCCTGGCCTGTATGTAAGAATTAAAACGCATTACAATAGAACAAAAAGTGGGAGGGAGTGAATAGAGGGTTATAAGCTATGTTAAGGTCCTTGCATTTTTGACCAAATGGTAAAAATTACTCGTTAATTTTAGATTTTAATAAGTTAAGGATGAATCTTGTGATCTTAGTTTTCTTGGGCTGCATTAACAAAATACCACAGACTGGGTGGCTTAAACAAAAGAAATTTACTTTTCACAATTCTAGAGGCTGGAAAGTCCAAGATGTGAATCCCAGCAAGATCAGATTCTGGGAAGGGCTCTTATTCTGACTTGCAGATGTCCACCTCCTTGCTGTGTCCTCATGTGGCAGAGAGAGGGGAGGTGAAGGTGGGACAGAGTGTGCTCTCTGGAGCCCCTTCTTATAAGGACACTAATCCTATTGGACCAGGGCCCTACCCTTATGACCTCATTTAACTTTAATGACGTCCATAAAGGCCTTATCTCCAAATATAGTCACACTGGGGATTAGGCCTTCACATATGAATTTTAGGGGAATGCAGTCCAGTCCATAGTGTAACTATAGCATAACTACTAAAGGAATGGTTAAAAAAAAAAAAAATTATATATATATATATACACACACACACACACAAACACACACACACATATATATACATACATATATATATATCACTAACAAGCTAAAAGAGTGGGAAATGATATAAAAAAAGTTTTTCTTTCTTTTTCTTTCCTTCCTTCCTTCCTGCCTGCCTTCCTTCCTTCCTTCCCTCCCTCCCTCCCTCTCTTCCTCCTTCCCTTCCTTCCTTCCTTTTTTTTTGATGGAGTTTTCACTCTTGTCACCCAGGCTGGAGTGTGATGGCACAATCTCAGCTCACTGCAATCTCCGCCTCCCAGGATCAAGC
>NW_022164246.1:0-2245 GCF_008728515.1 Papio anubis
GCACGCACACACACGTGCACACACACATACACACACATATACACACACGCGCGCACACACACACAAACACACACGCACACAGGCACGCACAAAGATGAGGATGCTGATGGCCGTGGCAGTGTTTAGTTCATGGATAGCCCTCTACACCCCAGGCCTGCGGCAGACGGTTCCTGCCTCCTTCCCTTTGGTTCCCACAGCAGCCTTGGAAGCAGGTCCTAGTGTTTTCTCCATTTACAGCTCAGGATACTGAGGCCCAGGGAGGCTCAGCCTGCCATGCAAAGTGGGGATTCCAGCCAGACTTGGACTCCAGAGCCCCCATGTGACACCACCTGCCAACAGGGAACCTGGGCCCTGAGTACTCCCCTGCGATGGCCAGGTTTGATCAACATGGTGAGCCTTGGAACCCTCCCCAGGTGGCAGGTTACATAATGAGAGAGAAACTAAGCTGCAGCCTCAAGGTCAATGTCTAAAATCAAAAGGCTCCATAATTCCTCAGGAAGTGGTTGTAGGTGTTCAGAGGCCACCACCTGTGAGGAACAAGCCAGCAGGCTTCCAGAGAGGCCACTAGCATTCTGGCGGGAACTGGAGATGCCCTGCAGGGCTGGGCACGGCTGCATGCGGAAGCAGCGGGCAGGAGTCAAGCTGGCCCTGGCCTGGACTCGTCTCCTCCAGCAGGTAGGAGCCCAGGACTAAGGCCACAGCAAGAGGCGGCCACCCGGGCAGGTGCTAGCCATGGGCCACAGGGAGCTTTTTCAGATCTGGGTTCATGCCCATGAATGAGGAATCTACCCTAACAGAACCGGGCCTTGCCTGGCCCCGGGAGGGTTCATTTAGTCATTCAACAAGAAGTTACTGGGTGTTGTGATGGTCAATTTTATGTGTCAAATTGGCTGGGCGATGGCGCCCACATGTTTGTCAGACGTTATTCTGGATGTTTCCATGAGGGTGTTTTGGAATGAGAGGAACATTTTGATCGGTAGACTTTGAGTAAAGCAGGCCGCCCTCCAGAACGTGGGCCTCATCCAGTCAGTGAAACAAAAAACACAGAATGAAAAAACTGATATTCCTCAAGCAAGAAGGAATTCTGCCAACAGACGACCTGGGACTTCAGCTGCAACATCAATGCATCCCTGGGTTGTCAGCCTGGTGGCCACCCTGCAGACTGTGGACTTGTCAACCTCCACAATCACTTGAGCCAATTTCTTAAAATAGATACCCCTACACACACGTGCATGCACACACACGTGTGCGTGCACAAATATACACACACATGCATGGACACACATGCGCACACACACACGTGCACACACGCACACACACGCACACATGCACACATGCATGGACACACATGCACACACACGTGTGCACACACGCACACCCCCCCACACATACACGCACACATATGCACTCTTTTGGTTTTGCTTTTCTGGAGAACCCCAAAACAGACACCTACTCTCTGAAAGGGCTGGAACTCAGAGTGGTCACCCAGCCCCTAAGGCCTCAATCCGCCCTGTCAAAGGCGTGTAACAGCACCAGACCTTCAAATACGTTGCAAGACCAAACAGGACAGGCCACACTCAGTAGCTCACGCACTTCAGGAGGCGGAGATGGGTGAATCACTTCAGGTCAGGAGTTTGAGACCAGCCTGGCCAAAATGGTGAAACATCGTCTCTACCTAAAAAATACAAAAAGTAACCAGGCGTGGTGGTGGGCACCTACAGTCCCAGCTACTCAGGAAGGTAAGGCAGGAGAATCACTTGAACCCGGGAGGCAGAGGTTGCAGTGAGTCGAGATCACGCCACTGTACGCCAGTCTGGGTAACAGAGCGAGACTCCATCTCAAAAAAAAAAAAAAAAAAAAAAAAAAAAAGACCAAACAGGACAGAGCAGCTGCAAGGGCTTTTTTGGCCCAGGAGGCCAAGGCTGTCTGCCAGGTGCAGGCTCCTCTGGAAGCGCTGTGTGACCTAGACCACGGGACCGAACCTCTCTGGGCTTGCATGTCCTTGTCTGTGAAATGGGGTGGTGATAGTCTGGCCTCATGGGTAGCGATCCTCCAGTGAGGACCAAACAGAACCAAATGTGCAGCAGGTGTAGAGCTGTGCCCACCCATAGAGGCGCCCAAGAAACTGCATCTGGATATAAATCTGTAGTCAAGTCAGGGACTTTCTGCACCTGGGAGCTTGTCTAAAAATGCAGGTTGAGGCCGGGCGCAGTGGCTCACGCCTGTAATCCCAGCACTGTGGGAG
>NW_022164247.1:0-77571 GCF_008728515.1 Papio anubis
CGGGAGGCTGAGCCAGGAGAATGGTGTAAACCCGGGAGGCGGAGCTTGCAGTGAGCTGAGATCTGGCCACTGCACTCCAGCCTGGGCGACAGAGCTAGACTCCGTCTCAAAAAAAAAAAAAAAAAAAAAAAAAAAGAATTAAATTGACATAAGACAGATGAATAACAAAAAAGCATGCATATTTTATTTAGTAATTTTTACTTGTACATGGGCACCCTCACAAGAAAAATGAACACTCAAAGGAGCAATCAGGGCCAAAAGCTTATATAATGGGTTAGACAAAGAATAGTAAAGTTTGAAAACAAGACAAAGAGGTTTGGGGTAGAACACTTAATTGTGGAAAAGTGGCTAGGCAGATAAGGGTTAGTTTAATAAGGTTTTTTGGTACCTGTTTCTCTCTCAGCTTTGGCACCCCATCTCCGTGGGTAAGAGTGTCTTCCTTCCTCCCGGTCAGGGAGGGTACCTTTCACATGAGAGCTTCATCACTTGCTTTGAGGAAGAAAAAGGAAGATCAGAATGCCATTCTTGCACCTGCTGTTTCTCAAGTGCCTTTAACTCAAAGTAATCAGTATGCCAGAATGGCATATTTTGGGGTAGCATATTCTTTGTCCCTACAAAGCCCGGAGCAGGGCCCCTGGTACCTGAGCTTTAGGGCAATAGTGTTTCCATGATTCATTTTCCATGAAGCTTCCCTAATATCTCCTCAGCCTGAGTAAGTTTTTCCTTCCCTGAACTCCTTTACCACTTAATTCTTACCATACATTGCCTCAGGAAGAAGACATTGAAGCTTTTATAAGGATAAACTCTACTCATGAATAGTTGCATCTCAGGAACAGGAGTAGAAGGAGTAGACAACATGTGTTGTAAATTTCAAAACAAACTTTCAAAAAGCATACATTGCTTCCCATTGTCAGGAAATGTTTCATATGTGTAAGTCACGACTTCTGTACCAGACTGTAAGCTTCTGAGGACAGCAGCATATCGAATCCTTGTATCTACCGCAGGACCTACTATATGCATAAGGATGCTTAATGAATGTTCATGAAATGTATGTGAATAAGTCAACCTGAGACAGAGAATTCTATCTGCATCTATGTCAAATAGGATGTTTTTGATGCAAGAAACAAAATTTCTGATGAACTTAGTTAATAAGGAAATGTATTATCTCCTAGAACAGTTAATCTAGAAATTGTGCAGTCTCTGGACACAATCCATGGGGGCTTCAGTTCCATTTGTCTGCTAATATATTTGTCCTCCCTATCTCCTGTGCTATCTTTGTCCTCAGGCAGCCTCCTGTCATGGTCAAAAAATGGATGCCAATATCAACTGGAACAGAATATTGTCCTCTCACACTGTCAGGAGGGGGCTTTGGAGTGGAGGGGGTGCAGAAGAAGAGAGATAGAGGGAGGGAAGGAGGGAGAGAGGAAAACCCCTCTTCACCCAACATGAAAAGTCCCTCCTTTCAGTCTGAATGGGCCATCTTGAGTCACCGGGCCTTTGATACCTGTAGCCATGGGAATGCCCCAGGAGGACTGACTTCCCACAAATGGGATGGTATTGCTATACTTGGCTTAGAGTATCCAGGAACCTACCCTGGAGTTGGGGATGGAGTTAACTTTTCCTGAGTCACTTGGGGAACACTGAGCCAAATCCCAGATCTCTTAGCAAGAAACCTGAGCAAAATCTCAGTTATCTTAGGAAGGAGGAAGCAGGAGAGTGGATGCTGGGAAGCAAACCATTAGGGTAAACACCACCATCTAAGAGAGACTAGTCTCCCTTCTTTGCTTCGTTTCTTACCTGCCCTGACCTGGACCTCCCAAGATAAAGAACTAGGACCTTATCTTAGCTTTAGTAAAAGGGCTCTTTTATTCCGGTGGCCAAGAGAAATCAGGGGGACTCCAGGAGGCAAGGAGAGGCTTTGTAGATAAACTCTTTCGAGGCTACAAAGTAAAAAGAGTCACTAGAGGAAGGTTCCTGAATTTTCAGTCAGGCAGGAGATTAGGTGGTATCCATGGTAACAAATGGATCAAGTGAATTCTGCAGAACAGGGGATGTTGAATGTAGAATCTGAACATTCCCACCCTTGGGTTTTTGTTGCTCACCAAGAGGCCACGTCACCTCCCTGAGCCAGCTCTGCAGACAGGACCAACTTCATGGGCATGCGACCCACGCAGACAGTCACCCAGGGCCTGTGCTCAGAAGGGCCCCTGATTTTGACTTCATGCTCTTCTGTCACCACTGGCAATTTTTAATTTTTGACATAGCCCCCACATCTTCATTTTGCTTTGCACTTTGTAAATTTCATAGCTAGTCATGCTTTTAGGTGAAATCCCTCAGTTTCTCTATAAGGAGATGTAACAAATTCTGCCCTCATAGTTCAAAATACCTCAACTAGCACACAATAAAATTTTGGGCAATAAATTTGAGGGTTTGTTTTTTTTTTTTTTTTTTCCAGTTTCTTGGCTGTTTTTTTGTTTTGTTTTGTTTTGTTTTGTTTTAAATTTCAATAGGTTTTTGGGGAATAGGTAGTGTTTGGTTACATGAATAAGTACTTTAGTGGTGATTTTTGAGATTTTGGTACACCCATCACCTGAGTAGTATACAGTGTTCCCAGTGAGTAGTCTTTTATCCCTCACTCCCCTCCCACCCTTTCCCCTGAGTCCCCAAAGTCCATTATATCATTTTTTTTTTCTCACTCCATCGCCCAGGCTGAAGTGCAGTGGCATGACCTTGGCTCATTGCAGCCTCCAACTCCTGTGTTCAAGTGATTCTTGAGCCTCAGCCTCCTGAGTAGCAGGGATTATAGGCGTGCCCTACCACGCCCAGCTAAGTTTTGTATTTTTAGTAGAGACAGGGTTTTGCCATGTTGCCAGGCTGGTCGTGAACTCCTGACCTCAAGTGATCCACCCACCTCAGCCTCCTAAAGTGCTGAGATTACAGGCGTGAGCCACTGCGCCCAGCCTCATTATATATCATTCTTATACCTTTGTGTCCTCATAGCTTAGCTCCCACTTATGAGTGAGAACATACGATGCTTGGTTTTCCATTCCTGAGTTACTTCACATAGAATAATGGTCTCCAATTCCATCCAGGTTGCTGCAAAAGCCATGATTTTGTTCCTTTTCATGGCTGAGTAGTATTCTATGGTATACATATATACCACATAATAAATTTAAATTCTTATCTACCAGGCTTCCTGAGGAGTTTGCAGGTTTTAAAGTACATTATATGCTGTACTGTGTAGTTCTGCTGGTGAGTACAAAGGCCTAATGATGTGTGGTGTGAAATTGCATTTCAATGTGTGTTCTTTTCCTGCACTCTGTTTTCTGCCCTCATTCCTATCTCCCATTGCATCACCTGAGCCTTAGTCTCTTTCTCCAAGGAGTGTGAAGCATGGAGGATCAGAGCAGATGTTTCTCTATATCTGCAGAGATAAAGCAGGTAGGTGCTGGGTCAGCAGCATTTGCTTCCTACATGGAGACAAAGGATTCCATGTGATGCACTGAGTTTGAAGACGGTTCCTGTGCTTAGCATTGATTTGTTCCCATGAGCATTTGTGAACCACTCTTAGTACCTTGTTTATAGTAGAAGCTCCATAAATAAAATAGTGATTAATCAATTGGTTCTTTACTCATATATACATTCATTCAACACATTTTTATTGAGCATCTACTATGTGCCAGACACTGCTTTGCTTAGGTGTAAGAACGTAAAGATAAAAGATACAGTTGCAGGCTGCAAGGAATTCCTTCCCTAAAGGAAAACAGCCCTGTGATGAGTGAGGAGGACACAGTGCTCCATGGAAACACAGAAAGGGCACCTTACCCCAGCTATGAAAAGTGGAGGAGAGGGAGACGTAAATGCAAGGGGGAGAGTCATGGAAGCCTGGGGTGGGAGAACATCCAAATACAGAAAAAGCTTTTTTTTTTTTTTTTTTGAGATGGAATTTCACTCTTGTTGCACAGGCTGGAGTGCGACGGCATGATCTCGGCTCACTGCAACCTCCACCTCCTGGGTTCAAGCGATTCTCCTATCTAAGCCTCCCGAGTAGCTGGGATTACAAGCACATGCCACCACGCTTGGTTAATTTTCGTACTTTTAGTAGAAATGGAGTTTCACCATGTTGGTCAGGCTGATCTCAAACTCCTGATCTGCCCACCTCGGCCTCCCAAAGTGCTGGAATTACAGGCTTGAGCCACTGCACCCAGCCATAAAAAACACTTTTATTGAGATATGATTCCCGTACATACAATTCACCCATTCAAAGTGTACCATTCAATGGCTGGTAGCAAAAGAGTTGTGAGGCTGGGCACAGTGACTCACACCTGTAATCCCAACGCTTTGGGAGGCTGAAGTGGGCGGATCACCTGGAGTTAGGAGTTTGAGATGAGCCTGGCCAACATGGTGAAACTCCGTCTCTACTAAAAATACAAAAATTAGCCAGGCATGATGGTGCATGCCTGTAATCCCAGCTACTCGGGAGGCTGAGGCGTGAGAATCGCTTGAACCCAGGAGGTAGAGGTTGCAGTGAGCCGAGAATTGCGCCATTGTACTCCAGCCTGGGTGACAGAGGAAACTCTGTCTCAAAAATAAACAAACAAATAAATAAATAAATAAATAAATAAATAAATGTTGTGTATCCGTCGCCACAATCAATTTTAAAGTGTTTTCATTACCCCAGTAAGAAACCTTGCATTCCTTAACTGGCACCCCTTAATACCCCCCTGTCCCTCAGCGCCAGACAACCACTGATATCCTTTTTTTTTTTTTGTCTCTGTCGATATGCCTATTCTAGACATTTCCTATGAATAGAATAATGCAGTATGTAGTTCCTTGTGACTGGCTTCTTCCACTGAACATAATGCTTTGGAGGTTTATTGATGTTGTACCACCTCAGTGTTTTATTCATTTTTATTACCCAGTATGATTTTGTTGTGTGGATATACCAATATTTTATTTATCTACCTTTCAGTTGATGGACATTGGGTTATTTCCACTTTTTAGCTATTATGAATAATGCTGCTAAGAACATTTATATCTAAGTATGTGGATATATGTTTTATTACTCGAATATATACCTAGGAGTGGAATTGCTGGATCCTATCATAATTCTGTGATTAACCATCTGAGGAACTGCCAGACTGTTTTCCAAAGCAGCTGTTCCATTTTACATTCTCACCAGCACTGTACAAGCATTTTGGTGTTTTACATCCTCACCAACATGTATTGTTATCTTTTTGATTATAGACATCTTTGTGGATATGAAG
Organism: Papio anubis; assembly: GCF_008728515.1. Lineage (NCBI taxonomy): Eukaryota > Metazoa > Chordata > Mammalia > Primates > Cercopithecidae > Papio > Papio anubis. The sequence continues at coordinate 5,268 of NW_022164247.1, forward strand.
TGGTATCTCACTGAAGTTTTCATTTGGATTTCCTTGGTGGCTAATGATGTTGACCATCTTTTCGTGTGCTTGTTTGCTATTCATGTATCTTTGGAAAAATGTCTATGCACATCTTTTGCCCATTTTGGGGGATATTTATCTTCCCATTATTGAGTTTTAAGTGTTCTCTATATATTCTAGATACAAGTCTTTTATCAGATATGTGATTTACACACATTTTTCCCAATTCTGTGGATTGTCTTTTCACTTTTTTGTTGGTGTCCTTTGAAGCACAAAAGATTTGGATGTTGATAATATTCAGTTTAGCTACCAAACTGAGTTTTGAATGATGAGTCAGGGAAGAGGACAAGAGGGAATAGCATTCCAGGTTTAGAACAAGCAGTAGTGCAAAAGTACAAAGATGTAACAGCATAGCTCATTTTAGTCATTCTAGGTAGTCTGGTTTGCCTTGACAAAAGGGTTGTGGGTGAGAAATGGTGGACAAGAAATCAAACTCATACAAAGTGGTCAACCGTGTGAAGATACTAGATTTTATTCTGTAATCAATAGGGATCACTAAAAATTGTCAAGTAGAAGATATGAAAATCAGATTTGCAATTTAGAAAAATCCCTCTGTTGTGGAGAATGCAGGGGAAGAGAATAATGCTTGAGATAGAGAAGTCAGGGGCACTGATCATGGTGACAAATCATGACTTGAACTCCAGCAGAAACAGTGTAACTAGAGATTAAGGAATGATTTGAGAGATACAAAGGAAATAGAATGGAAAGTACCTGGAGGCCACTGAGATTTGGAGGATAAAGGGAAGAATAAAAAGTGATTCCTCGGTTTTTGATCTGGGTGGCTCTGTTGAAGGAATACAGCTAGGGAAGATAGTGGAAGGGAATGGGAGTGAAGAAGGTGGGTTCGGTTTTGCAAATGTTGGGTTGAAGTTCCTGAAGAATATCTAGGAGAAGATATTGTTGCAAGTTGGTTTCTCCCAGAAGCTGACTCTGGAAGGGAGTTAGTATGCAGAGTATTTATTAGGGAGTCCTTTTGAGACCATCCTATGGAAAGGAAAGGAAGGAAGCAGGACTGGGCAGAGGGAGAAGTCAGGTGACAGTCCTGGCCCAATGAGAGACCTGACAGATGGCTCATCAGCATTGTCCTTTGATAAGCCGAGATGTCTGAGCCTGTATATCCCTGGCCGAATCATCTTGGGAAGGATGTGAACTTGGGCAAGGCTGCTGTCCATGCTTGAGGCAATTCTTAAAGGAGCTGACAGCTGGAGGCATTTCCTGACCACACCCCCTGCTGCTGGGGCAACAAGTCCTTTCTTAAAGGAGAATCTGCAGGGTCCACATCAGTGTCTGTTGCAGATATGCAGTAGGCAGCCCTGTGTGTGTGGATCTGAAGAAAGGTACTCACAGGAGATGGGCCTGGGACAGCAAAGGAGAGTTGGAAGTGGTCAGCATGCATGGCGTTCTTGGTGTCACATGACTGAATGGCATCCCTGAGGCAGAGAGTGAAGAGTGAGAACAGAGTGGACAAATGCCACTGGGGTCCTTTCGAACACGCATAACAAAATTCCTCATTTCAAATAGCCTAAGCCGTAGGGTTTTCTGTCTCAGATAACAAGAAGTCTGGAAGTGGGCGGTTCTGGCATGGTTCGTTTGGTGGCCTGGGAATGTCATCAAGGACCCGGGTGGATTCTTCCATCTGTTCTGCCATGCTCAGCATGTGGGCTTTTATCAGACTTGTCCCATCACAACCACAAGATACCTGCCTCCATTCTGGAAAGGAAGGACAGGATAACTGAAAAGGAAAAAACTCACTGTTTCCATCTGCATACTCACATTATCTATATACTCATGAACACCAACTACGTAGGTTTTTTCCATACCAACCAGCTCCCCAACTATCTGGACACCAACTGGACATTCTATAATTCACTCCTAACACTAGAATTAGCACAGACTCCACAGGTTAAGGACTCGGCCCCACAAGACTGACCCCCACTTCAGATACCAATTGCAAGTAATTCTCCAGATTACTTAATTTTTGTCCAACTTAGCTACAATTTGGGGGTTCCCACGCACCCCTCTTCAGGTTTGATAATTTGCTAAGACATCTCACAGAACTCAGGGAAACAAGTTTACTGTTTAATTACATAACAAAGGGTATGATAAAGAATACAGATGAGCAGCCAGATGAAGAGGTGTATAGGACAAGGTCTGGAAGCGTCCAGAGTGCAGGAGCTTCTGCCCCTGTGGAGCTGGGGTGCCACTGGGAGTGCCATCAAGGACCCAAGTGGATTCTTCCATCTGTTCTGCCATGCTGGGGTCTGCTACTCTCCCAACATGTGGATGTGTTCATCGACCTAGGGTCAAAGACCAAATAATAGAAAAAAAGGTGCTCCTCGCACCTCTGTTACTTAGGAAATTGTGTTTCAGGAGCTCTGTGCCAGGTACCAGGGATGAAGACCAAATGTATATTTCTTATTATATCACAATATCACAATAACTTTAGTCATTTCCCTCTTTTCTTTTTTTAAACAGGAATTGGGTACGAAGGGAAGTGGAGTGTCTTTTCCAGAAGCTTCCTACTCCACCCCCAGCAGCCTTCTCCTTACATCTCATTGGCCAGGGATAAATGAGACTACCATGATGGTTAAGGATTTGCCCCTAGGGCTGGGGATGAGGCACTCTCCCCTTAGGATGGATACCTGAACAAAAGTGGGAACAGGAATAAAAGTAGATAAGGCTGTTGAGTTGGCAACCACCAGTGTCTGCTACACTGGTTAACACTGATTTTCAATGGAAACAAACAGAAAAGGTAAAGGAGACCAAGGGAGAATAGTCAGATAACTAGAAAAAATAGAATTATGAAATCCAAAGCAGGAGGGAATTTCAATAAGGAAAGTACAATCAATTGTGGCAAAAGCTGTAGAAAAAGTTAGGAAAAAAAGCTGAGTAGGACTGATGTGTGTCCACTGGACTGGGCAATTCAAGGGTTCCTAGATGTATCTGTGAACCAGTATCAGTGAAGCATGCAGGCAGAAACCAAATTACAGTAGATTGAGGGATGGAAGGTATCAGGACAGAAAATTATAACAGAATGGGGTTGCTAATGGTAGACAGAAGGGGAGAAGTCAGAAAACCTCCTGGACAAGGTAAGGCTATAGCAATAAAAATAGATCAGTGATTGCCAGGGATGGGGGCAGGGGAAGGGGATTCATTACAGAGGAGCCCACGAGCATTTTAGAGGGTTATGGAAAGACTCTTATTTCTTGAATTGGGGGTGGTTACATGCCTCTTTGCATTTGTTGAAACTTGGATGAAAAACAAGCAAAAAGAACACGACCTCCACAGCTCCTCTCATTGGGGCCTGGGCCCCCTCTTTGAAAACTGAGCAGTTTGAATGATCACTGCCTCGACCACAGTGTCACTCTGCCGACCATGCCACACCCTGCCCAGACACAGTAACCTCAGAGACAGACCCCGCAGAGTCAGTGCTGAAGAGCCTGGCCATGAAGTCACTCAGCACTGGAGGGAAAGTGGTCAGTTAGAAATACTTAGTGAAGATCGTTGTCTGTTTTGACTCCATTATCCATTTTCAAATAAAAACTTCAGCTTATTAGACCCAAGTCTAATTCTTTGTTTTTCTTTTTTGAGACGGGGTCTTGCTCTGTCACCCCGGCTAGAGTGTAATGGTGCGATCTCAGCTAACTGCAACCTTCACCTCCCGAGTTCAAGCAATTCTCTTGTCTCAGCCTCCCGACTAGCTGGGATTACAGGCACCCACCATCATGCTTAGCTGATTTTCGTATTTTTGTAGAGACAGGATTTCACTGTGTCGGCCAGGCTGGTCTCAAACTCCTGACCTCAAGGTGATCCACCCACCCCAGCCTCCCAAAGTACTGGGATTACAGGAGTGAGCCATCGAGCCCGGCCTTAATTTTCTTTAACATTTAATTAACATCAAGTTCAATTCTCTATTTTAATTCTTTGTCATCCTGTCAGTATTAACACAGCGATACTTCATGGGAGAATTAGGTAATGCCCTCCTCACTCTGAAGTTTTTACCCTTTGGGAGGGGACCCTAAAATATCCTATTTTTTTCAGTGAATCTGTTATTTTGGAATTTTAGAAATTTTTGTATCATCTCACCGCAGTTAAAACAGCTTGTATCAAAAGAACATGCAATGACAGGTGCTGGTGAGGATGTGAAGACTGGGGAACTCTCATACTCTGCTGGTGAGAATGTAAATTAGTGCAGCCACAATGGAAAACAATATGGAGGTTCCTCAAAAAGCTGAAAATAGAACTACCATATGATCCAGCATCCAGCAATCCCACTGCTGCATATATATCCAGAAGAAAGGAAATTAATATGTCAAAGAGATATTTATTGCATACTACCATATTTATTGCAGCACTATTCATAATAGTCAAAATATGGAATCCACCTAAGTGCTCATCAACAGATGAATGGATAAGGAAAATGTGGCATATATGCCCAATCGAATATTATTCAGCCATAAAAAGTAATGGAATTCTATCATCTGCAGCAATAGTGATGGAACTGGAGGCCATTATGTTAGGTGAATAGTCAGGCACAGAAAGACAAATACTGCCTGTTCTCGCTCATAAGTGGGAGCTAGAAAAGTGCATCTCATGATGGTAGAGTACACTGGTGGTTTCCAGAGCCTAGGAAGGAAGGGAAAAGGAGGGTATAAAGGGAAAAAAGGGATGTAAATGTATTTATTACCACTGAACTGTATACTTGAAAACGATAAAGATAAATCGTTAAAAAAAATACAAACTGACAAATATAGGGAGGAATTGTTAGGGAAGGAGATCCAGAGTAATGCCATTTTAAGTTCAGCTCTGTTTCACGCGTCCGTGTGAAGAGACCACCAAACAGGCTTTGTGTGAGCAACATGGCTGTTTATTTCACCTGGGTGCAGGGGGGCTGAGTCTGAAAAAGGAGTCAGCAAAGGGTGATGGGATTATCGTTGGTTCTTAAAGGTTTGGGGATAGGCGGTGAAGTTAGGGTGGGGAGAATTATAAAGAACCTTCTTAAGGGTGGGGGAGGTTACAAAGTACATTGATCAGTTAAGCTGGGGCAGAAACAAATCACAATAGTGGAATGTCACCAGTTAAGGCTATTTTCACTTCTGTGGATCTTCAGTTGCTTCAGGCCATCTGGATGTATATGTGCAGGTCACTGGGGATATGATGGCTTAGCTTGGACTCAGAGACCTGACAAGCTCCGTCTTGAGAATAACAAGGCACATTCCTTGCCAGTCATGACCCATAGTCATAAGATGTTTATAGTTGAGGAAACAGCCTAAAGATACCTACAAGGATATACTCCTACAACAGCAGAAAGTCCAGATGTCCCAATACCCATAGCAGTATATGCTTCCAAGATAGTTAGAGTCATGCTTCGATGTATTTACACAGTAGAATGTCAAGGACAGTTTTCTTGAAATTAATAGAATAATAAATGTGTCATGCTGTCTGCCCATCTGCACATAGACACAGTTTATCTTAGCTTTTACATAGACAAGACCCCTATATAAGAAAAACTTAAAGATGAGGCATTTCTCTGTTTGCTTTCTGAGGATGCCCTACTCTGTATCTGAGTAGCTTTCGATAAACTATCTCTTCTCGCTGCACTCTGCGACTCACCTGAAATTCCTTCCTGCATGAGAGCCAAGAACTCTCTCTTGGGGTCTGGATTGGGACCCCTTTTTCCAGCAACAGAATGACATAGAAAGCCCTTATAGCCCAAAGGCTACCACTGCTAACTTTCTGGTGTTTTTCTTGTATGTCGTTTTAATCCAATATTTGGATTAAACATAATTTAGTTCAAAATGGAATCCTATACACTCCGTTTTATAACTTGCTTTTTTTTTTTTTTTTTTCATTTCTTGTGTCTTTCTCTAACTCCCATGGTTTTAAAAACCAGACACAAACATTAAACAATTAGCTAGCAAACCTTTAAAAATGATCTAAAGCTTCATTGTTAAAAAATGCATAGTAACTTTATTAAGCAAAAGTTTCCTTTCATCTTAATCGTTTATCATTAGCACCTGGCACTCATGAATTTCATCGCAGGGTGAAAAACCATGTAATCATTGGGTACACATGGACATAAAGATGGGCACAATAGACTCTGAAAACCACTAGATGGCGGAGGGAGGGGGCAAGGGCTGAAAAACTACCTATTGGGTACTATTCTCACTACCTGGGTGATGGGATCATTCATACTGCAAACCTCAGTGTCACACAATATACTCATGTAACAAACCGGCACATGTACCCCCTGAATCTAAAATAAAATTTGTAATTATTATTATTATTATTTTTGAGACAGAGTCTCGCTCTGTCGCCCAGGCTGGAGTGCAGCGGGGAGATCTCTGCTCACTGCAAGCTCCGACTCCCGGGTTCACGCCATTCTCCTGCCTCAGCCTCCCGTGTAGCTGGATCTACAGGCGCCCGCCACCACGCCCGGCTAATTTTTATTTATTTTTAGTGGAGATGGAGTTTCACCGTGTTAGCCAGGATAGTCTTGATCTCCTGATCTTGTGATCCGCCCACCTCGGCCTCTCAAAGTGCTGGGATTACAGGCATGAGCCTCCACGCCAGGCCAAAGTTGTAATTATTTTGAAGAAAAACAATGTAATCTAAGAGCAGACTGGCAGAATGTCGACCAACCATCTTTGGTACGTATTTGTTGAGGTTTTCTCTGCACCCAGCCTATGCCTGGTGCTGTGGAGCATTCAAGAAAAGCCTGAGATAATTATTAGTGCCCTCAAAGAGAGAAAGTCTTCCACATTCCCAGATCTGAGAAATTTCACTCCCAAGTTTCTCCTGTCATTAGCAGCACTCTGGTGTCCTTCCAGTCACTTGCAAGCATGCCTGTTCTCAGGAGACCTTAAGCCTCTGTGCTCAACGGTCACAGGGCTTAAAGACTTTCAAGAACTCGCTTTGGTAGTTTCCAGGAAAGACTATATGGAGGGCCTCTTACTGTGCCCTGATGCTGCTTTAAAATATCAGAGAGTGGGAAATGGTAATGTGGAGGTGGACCTTAGTTTATCTATCTCAAACTTGTCCAACCCGCGGGCCGTGGGCCGCATGCTGCCCAGGACACCTTTGAATATGGCCCAACACCATAAACTTTTAAAGCACTATGAGGATTTTATTGTTGGTGATTTTTTTTTTTTTTTCTAGCTCATCAGCTGTTCTTAGTGTTAATGTATTTTATGTGTGGCCCAAGACAATTCTTCTCCTTCCACTGTGGCCCAGGGAAGCCAAAAGATTGGAAACCCCTGATCTATCTAGTTCAACCTGCTCATTTCACAGATGAAACAACTCGCTTTAGGGGGATGACCCTCCACCTACTTTGTTAGGGTGCTTGATGAACAGTGATTATGAACTGGGCATCTTTGCTGGTATTTATACTCATTTATATATTGATTGGTATCTTTCCTTGTTCCAAGAAGATTTTAAGACCAAATGTCTGGCATTTAAGAAACCCACACATGAAGAAAACAAATGAGCCCTCAGTGCGTGCTACTGTGAACATTTTTTTCTCACCTAGATAGGAAGTGGGGCTATTTTCTTCAAAGCAACTACATCTGTCATTTATTTATATTTATTTATATATTATTTATACAATATACTATTTATTTATACAATCAAAATCTCTGTATTAATCCTTCCCTCTGCCCTCATTGGAAGAAATATTCTCCATACATGAATATATCTTAAAAAATTTTTTTAATTAAAAAAGCTTGTAAAACTTATCATTTTAAGCATTTTAAAGTATACAATTCAGTGGCATTAAGCACATTTGCAATGTTGCACAACCAACTCCACTATCCATTTTCAGAACTTTTTCATCATCCCAAATACAAGCCCTGTACCCATTAAATAATAATTTCCCATTCCCTCCTCTCTCTAGAAATGGAGAAACAATAATTTCTCCATTCCTTCTATTATACTTTCTATCTCTATGAACTTGCCTACTCTGGGTACCTCACCCATATTAGTGGAACCATACAATATTTGTCCTTCTGTGACTGACTTATTTTACTGAGCATATTTTCAAGGTTCATCAATGTTGAAACATATATCAGAATTCCCTTCCCTTTTAAGGTTGAATAATGTTCCATTGTATGTACATAACACATTTTGTTTATTCATTAATCCATTGGTGGACATCTTGGTTATTTTCATCTTTTGGCTATTGTGAATTAGGCCACTATGGACATGGGTATGCCAATATCTGAGACCCTTTCAATTCTTTTGTGTATATGCTCAGAAGTGGAATTCCTGGATCACATGGTAATTTTATGTTTAACTTTTTGATGAACTACTGTTGTACTGTTTTCCACAGCAGAAAACATTACCACCAGCAGTGCACAAGGGTACAATTTCTCCACAGTTCACCAACATTTGTGATTTGCTGCTTTTTGATAATAGCCATTCCAAGAGGTGTGAATTGATATTTCATTGTGGTTTTGATTTGCATTTCTCTAAAGACTAGTGATATCGAGTATCTTTTCATGTGCTTACTGGTCATTTGTATATCATTGAAAAACTATTAAGTTCTTTGCCCATTTTTAAAGGATTTTTTGGCTGCTGAGCTGTAGGACTTCTTTATATATTCTGGATATTAATCCCTTATCAGATATATAATTTTTTTTTTTTTTTTTTTTGAGACGGAGTTTTACTCTTGTTGCCCAGGCTGGACTGCAGTGGTGTGATCTTGGCTCATGGTGACTCTGCCTCCCAGATTCAAGTGATTCTCCTGCCTCAGCCTCTGGAGTAGCTAGGATTACAGGCATGGGCCAACACACCGAACTAATTTTGTATTTTTAGTAGAGACGGGGTTTCTCTATGTTGGTCAGGCTCATCTCAAACTCCCAACCTCAGGTGATCCACCCGGCTCGGCCTCCCAAAGTGCTGGGATTACAGGCGTGAGCCACTGCGCCTGGCCCAGATATATAACTTGAAAATATTTTCTCACATCACAGGACTGACTTTTAATTCTTTTGACGATTTCCTTTGATGTACAAAAGTTTTAAATTTCAAATATGCTCAATTTATCTATATTTCTTTTGTTGCTTCTACTTTTGGTGCCATATCCAAGAAATCCTTGCCAAATCCAGTGTCATGAAGATTTTTACCTGTTTTCTTCTAAGAGTTTATCCTAATCTTTGCTCTTATGTTTAAGACTTTAATCCATTTGGATTAATATATATAATACGGGAAGGGTCCAACTTCATTCTTTTGCATGTAGATATCCAGTTTTACCAATACTGTTTGTTAAAAAGACTGTCCTTTCCCATTGAATGGTCTTGGCACCCTTGTCAAAAATCAATTGAACATATATGTGAGAATTTATTTCTGGGACTTCTATTCTATTCTATTCTGTTCTATTGGTCTATATGTCTGTCCTCATGCAAGTGCCACACAGTTTTGATTATTGTAGCTTTGTAGTAAGTTTCAAGATCAAGAAAGTGAGTCTTTCAACATTTTCAAATATATATTTCAATTATGCATCTAGACAGCATGCATTTCTGAAAGATAGTTTCAAGAGTGGCAAAATCTGAATCTTCAAAACTTTAATACAGAAATTAAACTGTTTTCTTCATTTTCTTTACTGCACTTAAAGGATTGAATGAAAATATATCTTACTTCTTTCTACAAAAATCCACCACCAGCTCTCCCCATGATACCCTAGAAGGGTTAGAGGAGTCAGGCAGGAGTTGATTCTGAGTTCACAGATTCTCCTTGAGGAAATATGAGAAGCAGTGGCAAAATAAAAGGAGGCATCACTCCTGGTCAGGGAAGGAGCTCCCTGCTAAAAAGAAGAAGAAGGGTGGGATATCAGTGAAAGAAGGAAGGAGGGTTTACTGTAAATGGCTCTCAGGGTTTAGGAGTTGACGCCAGGGATTTTTCAAAAATAAAGAGGGCACACCTGCCCAGGTGTGTGAAACTGGCACAGAACCACCTGAGAAGTATGAATCAGGGTCCCACTGTGGCAGGTCTTGGTAAGTACAGGTGCCCAACTGATCTCACTAGAGACCACCTCAGCTGAGATGATAGTTATTAATAACACACCTACTATGGTACACTTACTATATTGATGTTCCTTATCCCTAATGCCATCTTAGGAAGAACAAATTAAAAAACATATTTTCATTCTGGCATAATTTCCACTCTCCTCCTACCTCCTTGCTTTTAAAAAAAAATGTGCTTCAAGTAGCAATTAGTGATGCCTGCAAGTTGCAGCATTGCACTGGAGCAGGGGAAGAGATAACAGGAACAGTCAAGTGCTTAGCTCTTGCATAGTTGAGGATGACAAGAAGACAGTGGATCAAACAATATCTCCCACAGCCGGTAGTTCATATGCCCTTCAGAGAGGAGGGTGAGAATGCAGTAGGTACCCAGGGGAAAATGTTCAGGCAGTTGGTTGTTGATGATATGAATCTGTAAGTTCAGGAGGAGTTACCCTGGAGGAGTATTTAGAATCCTCAGAATCTAGACAGTAAAGCCATCATGGATAATGGATGAAATCACTTCAGATAAAGTGTACAGAGAAAGGGAAAAAAATGAGGTCAAAATAAAATCCCTGGGGCACACCAGCATTGGGGAATAAACTAAAAATAAACTAATACCTGAGAACGGACAGGATCTAAGAGGTAGTAAAAGAGTGTGTAACTGCCTGATGGCTTCTTCCTGCCTGCTGCACAAATAAAGGCCATGACATTTCAGTAAAGAAAGAGTTTAATAGACACAAGGCTGACCATGACATGTGGGAGACAGAGTTCATACTCAAGTCTGTCTTGTCCAAGGGTTGTAGATTAGGGGTTTTTCAGAGGCAGGTTAGGGAAAAAAAGAAGGGGGTGGCTCGGAAATAGGTGCTTGCTGCTGATTGGTTGAGATGGAGATTAAATCATAAGGGGATGAAGCTGCCCTCTTGAGCTGAGTTGTTCCTGGGTGGGGCCATAAGAGCCATCGGGTCCAAGTGGAGTCATGAGTGTCAGACATGCAAAAAAATCTGAAAAGATAACTCAAAGGCCAATCTTTAATAGTGATATGAACTGCAGGATCCCTAGAATAATGGCTACCCTTAGCAAAAATCAGACTTCTTTTCTCCTCCAGCCTGACGGCCTTTCATTAGGTTTACAAAGGTGGTTGAGTTTTGAGGAAGGACTCTAATCATTTAAATGATAACCTAATGTCTTCCAAAGTTAGCTTGTCCCAAAAGCCCAAGGTTAATTAAGGGAAGGGCAAGCTGGGGTCGTTTAAATCAGATCCATTTCACTGCCATAATTTTCTCACCGTCATAATTTTTGCAAAGGTGATTTCAAATGAAAGGCTGTGGAACCATTAAAAAAAAAATGTAGAGAGGGAGAGAATTTCTGGAATAGTGTGACCAACAGTCTCAACTGTCACAGAGATGTCAAGTAGGATGAAGGCTGAGGCATTTCTGTTGGATGTGGCAATGAGGGGGTTATTGGGCACTTCTTTCAAGAATTGGTTCACAGGAGTCAGCCTGCAGAGTACAGAGAGAGCAGGAATGAGGGAGTGACATAGCAGAGCCCCTGACAGTTTTCCCAGCAGCATCACTTTTTGAAAGGAATATATGTTTGAAGAAAGTGTTTTCTTTTTAAATGGGAAAGACAAGCACATTTATAGGCTAAGAGGAAGAACCCAGAGGGACATAGAAGTTGAAAATCTGGTAGAGAAGGAGCAATTTATGCAGCAAGGACCAGGTGTGGTGACTCAGCCTTTAATCCCATTACTTCGGGAGGCTGAGGTGAGTGGATCACTGGATGTCAGGAGTTTAAGCCGAGCCTGGCCAACATGGTGAAATACCTTCTCTACCAAAAATATAAAAATTAGCTGGGCGTGGTGGTGCACACCTGTAATCCCAGCTATTCAGGAGGCTGAGGCATGAGAATCACTTGAACCTGAGAGGCAGAGGTTGCAGTGAGCTGAGATTGTGTCACTGCACTCCAACCTAGGTGACAGTGGGAGACTCCATCTCAAAAAAAAAAAAAAAAAAATAAATAAATAAATAAATAAATTATGCAGCAAGATCCTGGAGAATGTACAGGGAGGGGCAAATGTTTACATAAACAAAAGCCTGACTGTGAAAGTGAATATAGGCTCTGTGAAGAGTGAAGTGGGCATCAGTTAGTGAAGCCTGGGACTTGGCGGGGGTACTCTTGCAGAGCCCTGCGAGAGGTGGGGATACCAGCAAGACTGGGGAGAGGAAGCAGACAGCTGGGAAAAGGCAGGGAGGCACCAGCTGGTGCAGCAAGCAAGAGGGGTCTAGACAGCAGGATGGTAGTAGCAAGTGTTACCCAGGAGAGTGATATAATATGAATTCCTGCTGGATACTTTCATTGTTTTTCTGATAAATTAAATGCAAAATCATTTATTGAGGGTGAGAAGGACAGGGATGTGAGATAGGGTCTGAGGAGTGCAAGGTTTGCAATACCCCCTCAGGGAATGAATAAGAGATTTCCGGGAAGCCTATAGATTCTTCCTGTGGTTATTATGACCTTCTCACAATTCATCTAAGAATGGCTTCTTTTTCTTTCTAAAATAAGATTTGGTACTTAATTACCTAATATTCTAAATATACGTATATGTCTAAATACCTATTTCTAACTATGTATATTTCTAAATACAGTCATGTGCTATCTAACAATGTTTTCGTCAACAATAGACTGCATATAAAACAGTGGTCCCATAAGATTATAATGGAGCTGAAAAACTCCTGTCACTCTCGTGCCATTGAGTTATCGTTTGTGGTGATGCTGGTGGAAATAAACCACTGCACTGCCAGTCATATGAACGTGGGGACTAAACTCTGACTTTTTTTTTCTTCTCTTGCCCAAATTCCTATCCAAGGGGCTTGGGGAGTCATGCCCCACAAACCACAAAGTTTCATCAGAGGGGTTTTATTTAACCCTATATAATGTGGCCTGATTTCCAACCTGACTCTGGCATAACATCACGTAACAGATAAGGAAGGAAATCAAAATATTTTAACCACAAGTACGTTTCTTTGCCATATCTTGAAATTGCCCTTCAAAGTTGTCTCTTGTAGGGTAAAACCTACATTCTGTAGATAATTCTCTTTCCCTTTTCCAGGACTTTTTCCTGATCCAAAGAGAATAAACTGAGTCTGACACCTTTTTAAATCTGATAAGAAATATTTACAATCTATTTTCTCTGAAGCCTGTTACCCGGAGGCTTCATCTGCATAATAAGAACCTTGGTCTCCACAATCCCTTTTCTTAACCCACACATTTTCTTTCTATTGACTCTAGGTCTTTAGATAAACTCCTTCAATAAATTGCCAATCAGAAAATCTTTGAATCTGACCGTAACCTGGAAGCTCCCACTTCCAGTTGTCCCACCTTTCTAGACTAAACCAATGTACATCTTACTTATATTGATTGATATCTTATGTCTCCCTAAAATGTGTAAAACCTAGTTGTAGTCCAACTGTCGGAGGTGTTTGAACCAGAGCAACTCCATCTTGAATAAGGGCTGGGTAAAATAAGGCTGAGACTTCTTGGACTGCATTCCCAGAAGGTTAGGCATTCTTAGTCACAGGATGTGATAGGAGGTCAGCACAAGAAATGGGCACAAAGACCTTGCTGATAAAACAGACTGTGGTACAGAAGCCTGCCAAAACCCACTGAAACCAAGATAGCGACCAAAGTGACCTCTGATCATCCTGACTGCTCATTACATGCTAATTAATAATGAATTAGCATGCTAAAAGACACTCCCACCAATGCCATGACAGTTCACAAATGCCATGGCAACATCAGGAAGTTACATTATATGGTCTACAAAAAGGAAGAACCCTCAGTTCCAGGAATTGCCCACCACTTTCCCTGAAAATTCATCAATAATCCACCCCTTGTTTAGCATATGATCATGCTAAACCATAAGTATACACATAGAAAATTATCAAGAAATAACCATAAGTGTACTCAGTTGAGCAGCCCATGCTGTTGCTCTGCCTATGGAGTAGCCATTCTTTTGTTTCTTTATTTTCTTTTTTCTTTTCCTTTTTTTTTTTTCTTTCAAGAAGGAGTCTCGCTCTGTCGCCCAGGCTGGAGTACAGTGGGGCAATCTCGGCTCACTGCAACCTCTGCCTCCTTAGTTCAAGCAATTCTCCTGCCTCAGCCTCCTGAGTAGCTGGAACTACAGGCACAGACTGCCATGCCCAGCTAATTTTTTGTGTGTTTTAGTAGAGACTGGGTTTCACCGTGTTGGCCAGGCTGGTCTTGAACCCCTGAGCTCAGGCAATCTGCCCGCCTCAGCCTCCCAAAGTGTTGGGATTACTGGCGTGAGCCACCACGCCCAGCCCCTTTACTTTCTTAATAAACTTACTTTCACTTTACAGACTCACCCTGAATTCTTTCTTGTGTGAGGTCCAAGAACCCTCTCTTGGGGTATGGATTGGGACCCCTGTCTGGTAACATGACCACCTTAGGCACTTGGGGTCTCCTGAGGGCTGTGTCACGGGTCATTGGTCACTCCTATTTGGCTCAGAATAAATCTCTTCAAATATTTTACAGTTTGACTCATTTTGTTGACAAAAGTCTAACATGTACAATTATGTACAGTACATAATACTTGATAATGATAATAAATGACCATGTTACTGGTTTATGTATACTTTAAATCATTATTTTAGAGTATATTCCTTTTGTTATTAGAAAAAAGTTAAAACTGTAAAACAGCCACAGGCAGGTCCTTCAGGGGTTATCCAGAAGGCATTGTTATCATGGATGACAACACCATGCCTGTTATTGCCCTTGAAGACATTCCAATGGGACAAGATGTGGAGGTGGAAGACAGTGAAACTGATGAACCTGACCTTGGGTAGCCTAGCCTACTGCGTTTATCTTAGTTTTTAATAAATAACTTTAAAAAATTAAAAACAGTAAAAGTTTATAGAATAAAGATATAAACAAAGAAAATATTTCTGTAAAGCTGTGCCATGTGTTTGTGTTTTAAACAGTGTTATTAGAAAAGAGCCAAAAAGTTAACAAAAGGTAAGTTTATAAAGTAAAAACAGCATAACAGTAAACTAAGGTTAATTTATTATCGAAGAAAGAAAACTTTAAAAAAGTTTGTGTTCCCTGAGGGTACAGTGTTTATAAAGTCTACAGTGGTATACAGGAATGTCCTAGGCCTTCATATTCACTCACCATGCACTCACTGACTCACCCAGAGCAACTTCTAGTCCTGCAAGCTCTATTCATGGTGAGTGCCCTAAACAGGTGTACAATTATTTTTTATGCTGTAGTTTGACTGTATGTCTTCTATATTTAGATATGTTTAAATATACAAATACTTGCTGTGTGTTACAACTGCCTACAGTGACATAACGGGAACATCACCCTCTTGGACAAGCACCACCATTAATCGAAAACCACCTAAATCCAAAGGGCATCAGCCTAATGGCTAAGGTTAGCATGACCATAAACCACAAATAACATCTCTGACTGGAAATATTTCAGACCCCTCCCCAGCCAGAGACATGCC
The DNA here is from genome assembly GCF_008728515.1 of Papio anubis. NCBI lineage: Eukaryota > Metazoa > Chordata > Mammalia > Primates > Cercopithecidae > Papio > Papio anubis. Next base: position 20,850 of record NW_022164247.1, read on the forward strand.
AGATGTGAGATAACCCTCTTTGGTCAGGAAGATGCCAGCCCCGAGATAACCTCCCTCTGGCTGGAAAAATGTCAGCCCCAAGATAACCTCCCCTCTGCCCAGAGACATTTCAACCCCACCATAAAACTTCTCCCCAACACATAAACATTCCAAGCTTGTGAAAAGGCCCCTCACCCTAAAACCAATATATACTCTTAGTCTGTAAGAGAGAATACTCCTGACCAAAATCAGACAGAAGCCCCTCTCAGGTTTATTTCTCTAAAATAAGCACACCTTTGACTGTTGAGCCATGTTTCATGTTTCTTTCCTCTTTCTTTAACTCTTACGTATAGTATTCAGTACAGTGACCTACTATACAGGTTTGCAGCCTGGGAGCAATAGCTCTATACCACAAGGCCTAGCTGTGTGGTAGGCTCTACCACGTAGATTAATGTAAGTACACTCTGCAATGTTCACTCAATGAAAAAGTCATCTAAGCATGTATTTCTGAGAATCTATTTCCCATTAGGAGTTACTTTTTCCCTTTCTCTGAGGAGCACTGTGTTAGGCACTAAGCGTAAGAGGATAAGAGAAGGTCACCCTGCCAGTAGTTAGAATTCAGTTAAGGAAATAAAACATATGCACAGAAATAAACATTGGCTCAAGATGGTGACAGCCAAGCACCAACTAAAGGGGTTTCTGGGTGAAACGGCAGGGAATCCTAAGGAGAAAGTTAATATTATTGGAGAAGCTGCCAGTGTATTCTTTAAATCTTCACAAGAGTTCAAGGGGATCCATATGATCATCTTTTTGGATACAAGGAAGTTTCAGCTCAGAGGGATTAATTTACCCAAAACAAATCCAATGGAGACTTTATGTGGGCTCCTTCCACTGCATCATGTTGTCCCTCCAATCTAAAATTTTGTTTTTTCACTAGCTGCTGTCTGCAGTGACCCTTCAAACCCTGTTCTTGATTAAATTGTGTTTTTGAGCTCTCTTCTATGAGTGTTTTCCACCATGGGTTCATCTCACAGTGTCTTCAGATCTACCAAACACTCCCTACATCTGACACCCATCAGACCTAGGTTTATCTCCTTTATTTTCATTGAACCAAAAGGGATTCATATAATAAAGCTTTTGTTTCTATGACTTTACTCTTTTTAAGTTCAGTGATCCTTTGGCTTCTGTTGAGATACTTTGGGGTGTGTATTTTACCATCACCTTTTCCATGGGCAAAGCTGTGCCATTTTTACTGATTGTGCCTCAGTTGGAAGTGAGCGTTCAGCTTTAATTAACTGAGAGCAAAAAACTGGTGCAGGGCCCAGCAGTCTTCAACACCACTTCTGAATGATGACTATGATGCTCGGATTTAAACACTGTGATGAGGAAGTAGCAAATGCTGCCATGTTTTCTATTGTTCTTTTGTTGTTCCTTGCAGGAAAGGTGAGACTTAAGTGAAACTTGAAGGTGGAAGAAGAATTAAGTCCTCCCATGGTTTACAGATACCTTTTGAAATTAGCTTGAATTACTAGAAAGTTAAAAGTTACACCAACATACAAGTTGGAGTGTTACAATACAAATAGGACTGTATTTTATAATAATAAAATATTACTAATTTATAGGTGTCATTTTACAATAAGTAGTGTTGTATTATTATAATTAGTAATATAGGTGTTAATTAGTATTACGAATTTATTAAATTTATTAAATTACTATTACTAATTTATAGGAGTATTACTAATTTATAGGTATTATTTTACAATAATTATTATTACTAATGATATAAACAAAACTTGATATGATGGGCTTTTTTTTTTTTTTTTTTTGAGACAGAGTCTCCCTCTGTCCCCCAGGCTGGAGTGCAGTGGGGCCATCTCAGCTCACTGCAAGCTCTGCCTCCTGGGTTTACGCCATTCTCCTGCCTCAGCCTCCCGAGTAGCTGGGACTACAGACGCCCGCCACCTCGCCCGGCTAGTATTTTTTGTATTTTTTAGTAGAAACGGGGTTTCACCGTGTTAGCCAGGATGGTCTCGATCTCCTGACCTCGTGATCCACCCGTCTCGGCCTCCCAAAGGGCTGGGATTACAGGCTTGAGCCACCGCGCCCGGCATGATGGACTTTTAAAAAAATTACTCCCAGCTGGATGCAGCGGCTCATGTCTGTAATCCTGGTACTTTGGGAGGCCAAGGCAGGTAGATCACCTGAGGTCAGAAGTTCAAGACTAGCTTGGCCAACATGGTGAAACACCGTCTCTACTAAAAAGATACAAAAATTAGCCAAGTATGGTGGCATGTGCCTGTAATCCCAGCTACTTAGGAGGCTGAGATGGAAGAATTGCTGGAACCCAGGGATTGCAGTGAGCCGAGATCGCGCCACTGCAATCCAGCCTGGGCGACAAAATGAGACTGTCTCCAAAAAAATGTTAAAAAAAATTTACTCCCTCCTGAGTAGATTGGCATCTGAAGTGTTTTTAAACAGTTGCCAACATTTTAATGCATATTCTAATCACGATTGACTATCAATATATTCCTTGTGTGAAAAAGGTTTACTTGAGCTGAGCATTCATTATTTTCACTTTAGACAATTTTAACAAGAAAAAAAGTTTTTAAAAATCTTGGCAAGAATGTGGACTCCTTGCCTTATGTAAGCTGGCTTACATCCCACTGCCTGTGGGGAGAGCAGAAAAAGGAAGGGAGAAAAATGGGGGTGCTAAACCTCTGCCCACGACTCCAAATGGAAAGAGGGAGGAATCCATCATGCTTATAAGCCAGTGAAAGAAATGAACAGCCATATGCATTCTATGGCCACAATTTTTGCCCTTCCTGCTCCCATGCTTCTGATGACTTGCTCATCTTTAATCCCCAACTGCTCTTCAAGAAACAGTTGCAGTTTATCCTGATGAGCAGGAACTGGGGTACAGCCATGTAGCCTTCGTAGTCAAGAAATGAGACTCAGGACCTGGCTACCTTTTGGAATTTCATTTCTGACTTTGACATTAATATGTTCCTTGAACGTGGAAAATTAGCAGGATATAGTTAGGTATATAAAAGATTCTGTAAGACCTAAGGGAACCACAAGGAATATGTTGTATGAATTCACCTGAATGACTAAATCTCTCAGCTTCCTACTTCCTGGAGAGGATGTCCTGGCAGTAGCAGGGATCTTGGCTGGAGACATTTGTTGTTGTTATTGGTTTTAAGTTTGAGTTTTATTGTTTCCTCTTCATATTTTACTAAATTCCTAAATTGTGTTTTCAGTGTTCTTCCCTTTTCCTTATCTTAGAGGAAAAGGAATGTTGGAAGTAGAGGGCTTTGAAGAAGAACTGGAAAGTAAGTGTTGACTTTCTTGTTCAATCTCCCTGACCCTGTAATTTTCACTGGCAAAGAGGAGAACATTCCAGGCAGAGTGAACTACAGAAGCAAAGAACTAAGGAACATGACATGGAAAGGATGGTGGAAATAAAGCTCAAAAAGCTCGTTTGGAGACAAATTGTGAAGGTCTGGAATGCCATAATAGTTGGAGTTTGGGCTTTGTTCTCTGGGCAATAGGAAACCCCAAATGCTTCCAGAGACAACAGACATGGTCATATTTATTTGTTAAGTAAATGACTTTGGTATCAATGTAGAGGATGGATTGGGAAGGAGTCCAGGATACCAGTTAGAAAGCAGTTTAAACAGTTTAGGGAGCTGATGGTCCAAATTAAGGCAGTTTGGGTATAAATGGGTCATACTGGAAAGAATTATGTCAAAGAAGGTATTCATGAGACTTAGTCATATAAAGGGCAGAAAGATAACTTAGGGGAAAAATGATCTAAATCATTGTGAGCCTGAGATTAAAAGGGTACCATTAATAAAGAAGGGATTCTTGGAGGAGATATTTAGTAGAGTTTGTGTTAAATCTGTTGAATTGGAAGTGTTCCTGTGACATCTAAATGACAGAGTCCAGAGAGCTAGAATGTTGGGGTTAGAGTTCAGAAAAAGGGTTGGGGGACTAAAGATAAATATTTGGAAGTCTTCAGCATAGTCAAGGTAGGTGAAATTTCAGAAGTGGGTAAGGTTGCCTATAGAGAGAGAGTATAGCATGGAAGAGGAGACAGCTTAGGACAGAACCTTGTAGTTGAGGAGTTGCCAGAAAAGAGGCTGAGAAAGCCATCTGAGATAGAAGGACCACACTGCAGAAGCTAATGAAGGAAGTGGCAATTGTTCAGAAAGACCATTTAAAGGAAATATTAAGTTTCGATTTTAAAGAAGTTACTAGGTGCCTTCTGAAAAGGCATTTCCAAGGAATGAGAAACAGGAATGAAATCCTAGTGGTTGGGACTTGGGTAGGAGGCAAAGAGGTATAAGTAAGGCACAAAAACTGCTCTTGAGAAAGATTTTGTAGTGAAAGAAAGAGGAGAAATGTGGCTTGAAAGGAAGAAATTTCTATTTGTCTAGGTCATTGGTTTGCAAAGCACTTTTACATCCACAGGGTCACTTTATCCCCAAGGAAACTCTGGAAGGTAGGAAGGGCAAATATTTACACTCTTGAGAACAAACTCAGGTTAAAAAGAAGTTAAAAGGCTTGCCCAAAGTCAATTATAGCAAATAAGGGGAAGAATTGGATTTAGAATTCAGGTCAAATAAGGGGGAGAACTGGATTTAGAATTCAGGTCATTTGACTCTTATTCCAATGATCTTTCTACTGTGCCCAAACAGAACATTTCTAAAGTGTTCACTCTATTTGGATATTGGATACTAGACAGCATCGGGCTTCTTGTTAAAGGGTTTTGACCTCATCCGGGGTTAATGGCAAGTTGCTGGAAGGTTTTATGCCAGGGAATGCTAGTTTCAGTTAATGCCTGATGGAACAAATCTGGCAGTGAGGTGTAAGATGCATCAACAGAACAGACACCTGGTGGTGGGGAGGGGTTAGAAAATGAGAACAATTAGCTTCAAACGGAAACACAACTTTTGATACGCATTCAATCACATGCTGAGAAAGTGATTTCTCTTCAGGTCTCCATACCCTATTCTGTTTGTATTTAGGAGAAGTTCTCAGTTTGTCAGTATATTTTTAACATGTTTCAAATACTCTCTCTTTTTTTTGAAACGGACCCAGGCTGGAGTGCAATGGCACGATCTCCACTCACTGCAACCACCACCTCCTTGTCCCCAAACAAGCTTTTTGAGCTTTATTTCCACCATTCTTTCCATGTCATGCATCTTAGTTCTTTGCTTCTGTAGTTCACCCTGCCTGGAATGTTCTTCTTCTCCTCTTTACCAGTGAAAATTACAGTCAGGGACACTGAACAAGAAAGGTCAATACTTATTTTCCAGTTCTCCTTCGGAGCCCTCTACTTCCAACATTCCTTTTCCTTTAAGATAAAGGAAAAGGAAAGAACACTGAAAACACAATTTAGGAATTTAGTAAAATATGAAAAGGAAACAATAAAACTCAAACTTAAACCTCCCGAGTAGCTGGGATTATAGGCATGCACCATCACACCTGGCTAATTTTTGTATTTTTAGTAGAGACAGGGTTTCATCATGTTGGCCAGGCTGGTCTTGAACTCCTGACCTCAAGTGATCTGCCTGCCATCGCCTTCCAAAGTTCTGGGATTACAGGCATGAGCCACCTCACCTGGCATTTTGACTACTCTCTAATCTCCCTTTTGAACAAAGAAAGAATAGGACTCAGGCTGAGAACATTTGTAAAAATTGCATCTTGCTAAAACTGAATTACATTGTTTTCTGCTCACTCTGTTTTTATGGTTACTTTCTACTTATGACAAGTAGGATTGATTTATCATTTATTGTAATTACAGAAAGTTTACTGTACATCTTAGTAAAAAAGTCAAATTAAGGAAAAATATACCTAAGACAAGTGGTATGCCTCTATGGAGAAATTATATAAGTGTGTATTCTAATGACTAGAGTTTGGGAAATTATGGTCTTTGAGAGTATTGCAATAGGAGTAATAAGGGTTCAGATCAGAGTAGGGTGTTGTTAATAGGTAACGACAAGAAAAGAAGGCTCTGATAGATGTTTTAAGAGAGTTAAAGGAGAGGGAAACTTGTTTCTTTGAGGGTATTTTCTGCCTCATTTCTCAGGATGGTTTTGACCGTAACAGTGAAAAATAAAAAAGTCTTATACAGTGGAAGGAATTTATTACCTCATATATCAAGAAGCCCTGAGGTAGGGTGGCTCCAGGAATGCTTAAGTGAGTAGCTCATTGACATCACTAGGCACTTTGCTTCCATCGATCTTCCAGCCTCACCAAAAAGGGTTGTCCTCATGACTTCAAGACAGCTGATATGGTGCCAGGAATCTCATTATGGACATACGGTGTTCTCAGTGCAAGAATAAGACATCTCTTCTTGAGCTGAAGAGTGAGGGATGAAGCAAACTTTCCCTGAAGGCACCTCCACCAAAATATTTTTCTTCAAGATTTGTTGGACAAAAATACATCACATATTCATGCATAAACCAATCACTGCAAAGGGGAATCAAATTACCATACCTAACATAAACTAATTAGGATTTATTCTCTGAGCTGGGGAGATCTTTTTGCTGAAGAATGGAGTTCTCAAGATAATAGGGGCTCTGCTAATAAATATGGTTGGTAGGCAGTCAACCATGTCTTCTACAGCTCCTATGGAGAGCTGCAGGTGTTCTCTGGATACCAGTGGTTCTGAAATTCTTCAAATTCACCCTTGAACGTAAGTGGCAAATTCTTGAGACTTGTGGTTTTATTTCTGAGAATGTTATTTAGCTCTTCTTTCCATGTGTTGGATTAAGGCAGAATGAAATACTTCTGTTGCAAAATCAACTTCTGGTTTAGTGATGCACATTGAGGGTGCAATGCGAAATGTCTGAGGAGACACCGGAAAATAAGAAAACAAATCATCAGAGAACCAAATATGACTTTGAGGAAATGCACTAAACTAAAAATCCAAAACCTTGTGTTTAGGACGTTTCTCATGTTCCTCTTGGTTTGGCTCCTCCTCCCTCCCCAATGCTGGATCCAGGCCATTCACCCTCCAGTCTCCACACAAACCCTTGTACAATTTGGCTCTGCCCCTTTTCCTTTTTGTCATACATTTACCTCCTGGCCCTTCTACACCTTCACTGAAGTCTTAGGCCCCTCTCTATACTCCATTTCTGCCCAGGGTGACTTCCATGTCCATATGTGCAACCCAGCAAACTCGCTTCTCACTGCCCTTATTGCCACAACTCCCAGAATCTTTATGTCCACCCCTCTGCATCCATTCACACCCATGACCAATGCCATGAGTCTCCTCGTCACCAGGGATAACTCAATTTCTGATTCCCACTACAGCTCTCCTTTTCATGAAAACTTCAGAATCCTCATTCACTCATTGTCTTCAGGTCTATTGCTCCACTCAGGTCTCCTCTTTCCTTTCCACCCAGCTCAGAACACAGAATTGACTGAAGTAGGCTTGCACTTGCTCCCCATTTTGCTTGCATTTCTACCCTTCTGCTGCACCCACACAGTCAATCCCAGCCCTAATAAAAGATTTTATTAAGTGGCTTTTCTCCAATCTAGATGGCTGAGAAGAGTTAGAGAAAAATCACGCAACTAGGCTGAGCGATATGCTAGATATTCAGGGTCTCCAACTTCTGTGGGTCCCTCCAACTTTTCTTGTTCACTGTCCTTTTTCAATCTAAACCTTTATCATTCCTCTCAATTTCCTTACTCAACTCCTGCACCTCTCCCTCTATTTCATAGACAATCAGGCCTCATACTTCTCAGAAAATGGAAGCTGCCAGGCAAGATAAACTTGTTTGCTCTTACACCCATTGTTATAACCTTACCTGAAGGCTCAGAGAACAAGATGTATTTGCTGTTCAATTCCAAATTGTCCACCTATGCCCTTGACCCTGGATTCTCCCATCACCTTCACAGGAAACACCCCTTCAGCTTCCCCTTAGCCTATAAACAAGCAGGCTTAAAGCTCTCATAACCCCCATCTAGACCACACCAAATACAAATCTGTGTTGACCACCTTGTCCCCTATGGCTACCTCGCAAATGCTTTCTTCCTGCTTTTAGCCACAGCATTAAAAAGACCGGTTGGTGCTTATTGGCCATTATTTATCACTTTGCCCTTCCCCCATTCACATCTCAATTGGCTGCAGTCTGACTTCTGCTGCATCAACTACTCTACTAAAGTTACCTGCAAGTGTGGAATTCACTGGGCATCTTCCAGCCCTCATCCTCTGTGGCCTTCTCTGCACTTGACTCTTTGGAATTCCCCACCCCACTTCCTGAACCTCTCCCGTCTCTTTCTTCCATGACTTCACACTTTTCTTACTCTCTTCATACCTGTCCACGCTTTCTGCCTCTACCTGGGCAGCTTTTTCCTTCTCCTGCCCTTTATTATTATTATTATTATTATTTATTTATTCATTTATTTTTTTGAGGCAGAGACTCCGTCTGTTGCCCAGGCTGGAGTGCAGTGGCACGATCTCGGCTCACTGCAACCTCCGCCTCCCGGGTTCACATGATTCTCCTGCCTCAGTGGACTCTCTCTTGCTCTTCATACCCACATTCTGTGCGTTTTCCAGGATTATCCTCAGAATGTCTCCTCTATCTTTACTACCACAGTTGAAGTTCAAACAGCGTCCTTGGCTCCCAGAGGGACTCCCTGTCTCCAGTCTTGTCCCCTTAGATTTGTCCTCCTCAGAGGACAGATTCTGAAATCAGACTGCCTGAGTTTGGCTCCTGGTTCTGTCATTACTTAACCTCTCTGTGTGTCTTTTCCTTTATCTGTAAAATAAGGATAATAATAATACTTGTTTTACAGGCTTGTTGGGAGCATTGAATGAGTCAGTTTATGCAAAGTGTTAGGACAGTACCTGATAAGCAGGAACGGCTTCATACCACCTCCACTGACTACCTCAAGCCTTTGCGCTAGCCACATCTGTGTGGTGCAATGTGGTGTGCAAAATCAGTTATTTGTACTCTGCCATGTTTCATGCACAGTTTGGTTGTTTATCTCATTATTTAAGATTCTGCTAGCCAAAAAGCCTGGCCTGGAAGTCCCTTCTCTCTCTCCCTTGAATACCTTTGATAATTTTCTGTGTATTTGACTTTCTCTCCCACCAGCTCCATGAAGGAAGGAACAGATCTTGTTTATCACCATATTAGGTTGGCGCAAAAGTAATTACAGTTTTTGCAATTAAAAAAAACTCACAAAAACTGCAATTACTTTTACACCAACCTAATAGTTTCAGTTTCCAGAATAACACCTGTTGCTTAGCACATAACAAATTTTGCCAAATAACAAAGGAAGAGCTAAGCAAGTACACAAGTATCTCATGTCTTTATAAATTGTATGTCTTAGGATTCATAATCATTAAATTATGCTATCTGATTTGTACAGAAAAATATTTATGACTAGGACTAGAAAAAAAAAATCATGGAGCACATCCCAGCAAAAGTGCTCATTCTGGTTTTGTTGTTTGGGCTGGGAGAACTTTAAGTCTGTTTTGTTTAAAGGGGAAGTTGGGGAAAAGCTGAAGATGCAAGAAAACATGGGGATGTTTCCTTGAGTGAAGGTGGAGGGAGCTTGGAGAAACAAGCGCACAGATGGAAGATCTAGATTTGAACAGGAGAAATGTCTCATTTCTGGAACCTTCAGGGAAGGAGGTGCTATGATCTGGACATTTGTGCCTCTGCCCCTTGAATTCCTGTGTTGGAACCCTAACTCCCAAGGTGATGGTCTTGCAAAGTGGGGCCTTTGGGAAGTGATTAGGTCAGGAGGGCACAGCCCATGAAGGCCCAGGGAGTTCTCTTGCCCCTTCTGCCATATGAGGTCACAGCTGAAAGATGGCTGCCTAGAAAGAGCGCCCTCACCAGACACTGAACTTGCTGGCACCTTGGTCTTGGACTTCTCTGCCTCCAGAACTATGAGGAATGAATTTCTATGAAGTATAAGCCACCCAGTCTATGGCACTTTGTGACAGCAGGCTGGGGGGACTAACACAGGGGGAAAGAATAAATGTGGGGACTGATGAGTTTATATAGAGGTTTTGCCTGATAGTTTCAATTTTATCTGAGAAATATGAGGCAAGAAGTAGGTATTTCAGTATCCACTGAAATTGTGAGAGGCAGGGATGGAGCAGGGAAACTGGGAAGGATGAGGCATGTTTAAAATGGGAAAGAAAGTTGACAAAGGACAGGACAAATTAGGGAGGAGCAGATGTTACCTTCTCTCTTAAGTCTCTGCCCTGGAGCCCATTCCTGGGGAGGGGCTTGTTGCTGTGAGGGATTGAGGGGCAGCTCGCTTCCCTCACGGCAGCAGCAGCCCTAGGGCAGTGCGTGCAGGGCAAGCCAGGGTCCCCACTGTGGAGCTGGGCGTGGCCTTTCAAGGAAGGGAGTGAGGAGGGCTCCATTCGCTGAATCTCCCAGCCTAAGGGTGAGGGACACCGGCTGTGGCTGATTTTGAGTTGGGCATTGGGGGCTATGCCCAGGTGGTCCTCCATCTCTCCGACAGGCGTCACCCGGGCCTGCCAAGGCTGTCGGGTTGCTCCCGGCCACAGAGGCCACTAAGGCTTAGCAGGGTCACCAAGTCAGAACCCAGGGCTGAGCTAAGAACGGCCAGAATTGCTTTCACAGGGACTAGGATTAATTATACAGGAGACAAATTATTTATAGCATGACTGTGATGTTTCTTATCATCCGTATTGTAAATTGTCTGCTTTGACCATCCTGTGTCTGCCTCTATCTTTACCACAGAGCCGCGACTACCAAACTATTTTCACTCAGCGCCCCCTCGTGGCCCGATAGGTGCACTGTCCCCGCCTTTTTTTTTTTTTTTTTTTTCATACCCGAGCTTCCTCCCTAGATGACATGTGGCTGGGTACCCCGGCACAGTTGTGAAGAAACTGTGACCAGCACTAGGAAACCAGAGAGACTCCTACCTAGAGCGATAGGTAAAGACCAGTCTTTCTCTTACCTGAGAAAAAATGCCGCCTCTGCCAACGAGGAGCCCCATGTGCTTGCAGTCCTCATGGATCTGATTCACTTCTTCACGGGGAAGAGGTCGGCGGCTCATCTGTAAATATATTTTTAGAAAGCTTTCTATTTGGTGTTGGAATGGTTACAGGAATTATTTCCAAGAGAGGAAAAAGGAAAAACCCTCCAGCCATCAATGCCCCTCTTTTTTTCTCTCTCTCCCTCTTTCTCTCTGTCCTCTCCTTCCCCTGTAATTAAATAAAGTTGCTAATTGCTGAACCAGATTTTTGGAGGATGTTATTAAAAATGTTTGTTTTTAATCCCAATTCATCCCAAATTCCCAAAAGACAAAATGAAGTTCTGTGCGGATAGTCAGTGAATCTTAGCTTTGCTAATGGCTGCCTTGGGAGTCTGGTTTCTTAATAGCTAAATTTGGAGTCTGTTTTACGTGGAAATTCTCCTTAACTTTTCACTTTGTTCTGCCCATGGAAAGGGCTCATTTCAAAGGCCACGAAATGGCTTAGAAGTTGCGCAAAGGCACCAGCAGCCTGAGCTTTCCCTGGGCAGCGCGGTGGGACAGCTGAGGAGCTAATTTCCCTGCTTGCAGGACTTGCTCTTTCTCCCCCAAGACTGCATCCTCCAGGGTTAGGAAAGGTAAGTGCTTCCAGGAGCTGAGAGGCTGTTCAGATCCCCGGCCATCCAAAGCAGGTCCCCTCCCTGTGGGGTCAGACATTGAACTGACTTGCATCCTTTCTGTGCATCTCTTGTCTTCCCAGTCTGTGAGTACAAATGTCTCCCTCTGACTTAGTCATGTTATACCTGACAACATATCTGCATTACCTGGAAGGCTTTCACACGACAGATATTTGGGCCTCATGCTAGGCCAATCGAATTAGAATGTTTGAAGTAGGGCTTAGGCATCTGCATTTTTAAAATGGTCCTCAGGTGCCAGGGCTAAGCCCTGCTCTAATTTTTCCACGATGAGCGCTGAGGCCTGTTGCTGCCATGGTTTCTCCGTAACCCAGCCTCACTGAGCTTCTGCACCGGGCTGGTTCTCCGGTTTTAGATGCATAAGACATGAACCTTGCTCTGGGTCAGCCCTTGCGATCCTCGTGAGGTAGGCGGGGCCCCTCCAGTGTGCCCAGCTTCATTACATCCGCCGCACTTCCTACCCACCCTCGCTCTGGGCTTTGCCATCCACTTCCTTCTTCCCACCAACCCCAGATCCAACTCTTTCCCCAATCCTCTATTTCTTGTAATAAGAAGGGACCTCCTAGAGAGATATGCTCATTTTGGTCTGTCTTAAAGCCTTAAGATAAGCAAAATACATATTCAAACTTTCAGACTATTGGATCAGAAAGGAACTGAGGGAGAGGGAAGGACTAGAATCTTCTTATTGACCCCAAAATGCTATCATGCATTCCTGCTTATGATTGATTGGAAAGGGTCAATGAAAATAATTTAGGGCTAAACTGTGAGAACTAGAAGGGCATTAAATATGATTCGAGAGGCCAGAGGGACCAGAGAGTAATCTGGAGGGAAGGTTGAATTGGGGGTTCAGTTCTTTTGTTGTTGTTGTTGTTGTTTTGATTTTTGAGTCAGAGTTTCACTCTGTTGCCCAGGCTGCAGTGCAGTGGTGCAATCTCGGCTCACTGCAACCTCTGTCTCCTGGGCTCAAGTGATTCGCCTGCCTCAGTCTCCCGAGTAAGTGGGATTACAGCCACCTGCCACCACACCTGGCTAATTTTTGTATTTTTAATAGAGATGGTGTTTCACTATGTTGGCCAGGCTGGTCTCGAACTCCTGACCTCAAGTGATCCACCTCAGCCTCCCAAAGTGCTGGGATTACAGGTGTGAGTCACCATGCCTGGGCCAACATGACAGTTTTGAATGGGCGGAGTCTGTGTGGCTTCACCCAGCCTTGCTCTGGGCCAGCACCCTCTTGGCTCCCTTGCCCATTTTATTCCTCCCTGGCCTCAACTGCTATGGCTAATGGAACATCTTGTATGCCTTCTTCAGGGAAAAAAGCAGAGTCTGACACTCTACTGAGGCTAAAGCCATAGCGCAGCCTGCTGAGGCCCTTGTGCCCATGCCTATGCCCCAACTACTTGATAATGAAGTGGGCATGCTAGTAATTCAAGTTCTTGATGAGTGTATAATGGAGCGTCATGTTTATCTCTTTTGGTGAATCTGTATTTAAAGAGTTGTAAACTTAATATTTGAAAATAATTCGAATGTTCTGGAAGTGCATAAAGTAAAACCAGAACATTTCTCCACTTCCTATCCTATTCCAAGGGACACCTCCTATTAACAATTTGGTGCGAAGCAGATACTTTTTCTACGCATGTAAATACATCTATATGCATGTTTAAAAAAATAAGTCATTTTATAATGTCTGGCAATTTCCTTTTAATAATATATAGTATATTCCATGTCAGTATATTTGGACCTAGTCTTCTTAAAGGTTACCTAGTATCTCATTGCAGTAATTTGCTCAATCTCCTAATGTTGAGCATTTAGGTTGTTTCCATTTTTTCATGGTTATAAACAATGCTGCAAATATTCCTATTCATACATATTTTTAGACACTTTTGAAAGTATTTCTTTGGGACACACTTCTAGAAATTGCCAGGTATGTTAGCCCATTCTTGTGTTGCTGCAAAGGAATACCTGAGACTGGGTAATTCATAAAGAAAAGAGGTTTAATTGGCTCACAGTTCTACAGACTGTACAAGCATGGCTCCAGCACCCGCTTCTAGTGAGGGCCTCAGGAAACTTACAATCATGGCAGAAGGCAAAGGGTGAGCAGATGGGTCATGTGGTGAGAGCAGGAGCAAGAGAGGGAGTGAGGAGGTGCCACACATTTTTAAACAACCAGATCTCACATGAAGTCACTCATCGCCAAGCCACTGATGAGTTATCTGCCCCCATGATCCAAACACCTCCCACTGGCTCCACCTCCAACACTGGGGATTACATTCCAATTTGAGATTTGGAGGCGACACGTATTCAAACCATATCACCACGTAAAAATGTATAGACATTTAAAATTTGGAGAGCTACAGACAAATTGCTGTCCAAAGGGCTGTACCTCCTTACCAACAGAATATGAGAGTACCTATCCTGGGTGATGCTGGACAACATTATAGCAAAGTTCTTGGGTGTTATAACTACATGAATGAGGTATATGTGTTGCAGAAATTAATCGACAAACACAAAGCACTCACCATCTATATGTTTCCTGGTCTCAAAAGTGTAAACTTATTTAGGAAAATAGGATATTTATACATAAAAAGTGAGTAAACGAATACAGATTAAGTGACACAGACTGAATGTCTGTCCCTCAAAATTCATACATTGAAACCTAATATCCAAAGTGAGGGCATAATATTTGGAGGTGGGACATTTGAGAGGTGATTAGGTTACAAGAGTGGAACCCTCATGAATGAGATCAGTATCCTCATAAAAGAGGCCCCAGAAAGCTCTTTTGCCTCATTTACCATGTGAGGGCACAGCAAGAAGGCACCATCTATGAACCAGAAAGTGGGCCCTCGTCGGACACCAGGTCAACCTGCTCCTTGTTCTTGGACTTTCCAGTCTCCAGAACCATGAGGAATACATTTCTGTTGTTTATAAGACATCCAATGTGTAGAACTTTGCTATAGCAGCCTGAATGGACTAATATAGTGGGAAAGATATTTTCAAAGCAGTTCCTTAGACAGTGAGTACCAGAGGAATTCTCTGAAGGGTGGATCTCTTGGATAGAGCAGAAGCAAAGGCAAGCTTTAAGGAGATGCGATGGAGAACTTGATCTTGAAAAAGACTAGGATTTCCATAGGTAGATATAGAGGGGAAAATACCATGATCCATGGTTGAGGAAAAGTTTGGGTGGCATTTGGATTTGGAGAGTGAATGGCATTGAGTGCACAGTGAGTAGAATTAGGGGATGTAGGAGCTGGGATTTAAATCCAGGTGGTCTGCCCTTAGAGCCCATGCTTATATTAACAAATGGTTCAGCGAAGAGAAAAAGAGCCCCTTCTATAGATACTACTTTATAACCTCGCTCTAGTTTGGATATTTGACCCTCCAAACCTCAAATGGAAGTTTGATCCCCAGTGTTGGAGGTGGGTCCTAAAAAGAAGTGCTTGGGTGGTGAGGGCAGATCCCTCATGAATGTCTTGTGCTGTCCTCTCCATAATGAGTTCTCATTCCATTAGTTCCTTCTAGAGCTGGTTGTTGGAAAAAGCCTGGCACCTACCCACCCCTTCCTTCTTGCTTTCCCCTTCTCTCTCTCATCATGTGATCTCTGCATATGCCAGCTCCTCTTCCCCTTCCACCATGAACAGAAGCAGTCTGAGACCCTCATCAGATGCAGATGCTAGTGTCATGCTTCCTGTACAGTCTGAAGAAACATGAGCCAAATAAACATCTTTTCTTTAGAAATTACCCAGCCTCAGATATTCCTTTATAGAAACACAAATAGACTAAGAAAAACCTGTTTTATTGTTTCCACGACATAGCTTGCACATATTTCCATGTCACATATATATCTATGCCATTATAGTGGGGAGATGCCATAAGCTAGCTTGTTTTGTATGAATGGTCATCTGGGAGGGGGATTCTGGTGTTTTACTAAGACAAAGTTGTGATGAACATCTTTGTTCATCTGACTTTAAGCACACAGAGGTTGGGTTCGGAACAGAGAAAAAGGAAGAACTCCTCCTCTCTCATTGGGCTTTCCTCTCTCAAGTCTACACTTTGAGGAGTATAGACAGCTTTGAGGGAACCCCTTGGGTGGTGATTATGGTGAACTCTTCTGAGCCTTGCAATAACTCTTGTACTTGTCCACACACTTAAATACGTTATAGCTTGTTAGAAGTTCTCCATTGTAGAAAGCAAGTTGGGGTCAAAACAAATAAATAAATAAATAAAATGACCCATGAGCTGGGGATCTTAGTCTCATATTACCCTTTGTTTACTTTCCTGGTGTCTTCCCTTGGCTTTCAAATCTTATTTAAACGTCCCAGCTTTGCACTGGCTCTGACATGTGGTATGAATTGAAGAGACTTATACCCATGTCTGGTCTAAAGAGTAAAAAATTGAGCATCAGTACTTCTAAAGTAGAATGGTGGTAAGACCAAAGAGCTAGAAATTGCTAGGGAAAGCTGGATCCCTGTGGACATGAGGTTAGTCTGGCTACTCCTCCCTTCTGCCAAGATTCTCCTGCTCTTCTCAGGCTTTGATTTTATGGAGGAAAGGCACAATTTCCTATGGGCATTTACTATGGGGGCTGCAGTAGAAACAAAGGGAAAGATTTGAGAGATATGGCAGAGAAGGGATCAATGGATCTTGATGTTGGAAACAAGGGAAGAGGAGGAGTCAGATGATTTTGTGGTATGGAGGCTGAGTAATTGGAAGAATGGTGGACGGTGAGAAACAAACAGTGATCTTGGGAGAAATATCTGGTTTGGGGGAAGATGCTAAGTTCAATTGTTGTTATGATGAGTTAGAGGTCTCAGTGGGCAACATTCCTCCCTGGTTACTTGGGAGGTTGAAATCCATTCACAAGTAAGTAAGCATGCAAACAAACAAAAAACTCAACGTAAGCCAGGCACGGTGGCTCACGCCTGTAATCCCAGTACTTCAAGAGACCACGATGGGCAGATCACTTGAGGTCAGGAGTTTGAGACCAGCCTGGGAAACATGGCAAAATCCTATCTCTACAGGTGCGTGCCTGTAATCCCAGCTACCCGGGAGGCTGAGGATCGAGAATAGCGTGAACCTAGAAGGCGGAGGTTGCAGTGAGCCAAGATAGCACCACAGCACTCCAGCCTGGGTGACAGAGTGTGACTCTGTCTCAACAACAACAAAAACAAGCCCTAATATATATTTAACTTCCTCACCCCAAACCTTCACCATAACCTTTCCTGGCCCTTCTTTCTTACTTCCTTCTGTTTCTCCCCAAATAATTTCCTCCCTTCCCTGTATTTCTAAGTATTCAGTCATTGCCTATGCTCTTTGCCTAGGATGGCAGGGATAATGCTGGTTTCTTTTCCCAAATGCTCTCCCTCATCCCTCTAGAATTCTTGGTGATCTGTCAACATTTTGTTCATAGTCAACACTCTCTACTAATCTCTAAAGGGCTTTGCTGAAAGCTTGCCATTTGTATGTGCTCTCTCCCTGAGAGTAAACGAAGTTTAGCTAATGTTTCCTCCTATATCTCCCGCTGGCCCAAGCAGCTGCAGAGAGAGGAGCAGATCAGCACCTACCTTATCCTGCACCATTTCTATGCCTATCATGAGGCCTTTGCCTCGAACGTCTCCAACAATTTCAAACTCATCCCGCAGCTTAGCAAATTTTAGTAACATGTAGGTCCCAACTTCTTGACTGTTTTCCTGTAGATTTTCTTCTTTAATCACCTGTTGAGAGAAAGCCCCAAATGATCTCACGTGGCAGAAGTTTTAAGACTGACTGAGGATCGTGGAGAAGTCATCGGACATGGCCCTCTTGTAACCTAACCAAACAGAATCCAGAACAAGTCTAGTGTGACCACAAGGACTACAAAAAGATTTGTCGTAAGGAGAGAAGAAAAGTCTTAGGGGAGGGGATATGCTTCTGCCCCCAACTCCCTCACCTTCAGAGGTGGCTAAGAATTTAGGAAAGAATAGGCCAGGCGTGGTGGCTCACACCTATAATCCCAGTACTTTGGGAGACCAAGGCGGGCGGATCACAAGTTTAGGAGTTCGAGACCAGCCTGACCAATAGGGTGAAACCCCATCTCTACTTAAAAAAAAAAATACAAAAATTAGCTGGGCTCAGTGGTGGGCTCCTGTAATCTCAGTTACTCAGGAGGCTGAGGCAGGAGAATCACTTGAACCTGGGACGTGGAGGTTGCAGTGAGCCAAGATGGCGCCACTGCACTCCAGCCTGGGTGACAGATGACACTTTGCCTCAAAAAAACAAACAAAAAATAGTTTAGAATAGAATAAAAGGTATGTCTCAATGCAGTTGAAAATGTAGATTCTAAAATCCCAAGGCTTGTTATTGTCAGGTTTTGCTGAGAACTGGGATATAGTCATGAATAGGATGAATGCTCTGAGGAAAGAAATCTCACAGGTGCTTTCCCTACTGGAAGATGGTGACCTTTGCTCAGCAGTCTTCAGCCAGACGTGGGCTCTCATGGCCCAAGCACTTGGTCTGGGGCTCTGGCCTCTTTGTCTGAGCCCAGAGCCAGGGCACTAGAAGATATAAAATGATTTTTATCTCAGTTCTACTTACAGCAAACACCCGGGGTTCTTGACAAGACACATGAAAAATACTGTATTTTTATTTAGCTGACAATACTTGCATGACTCCAGGCAAACCTTGTTATTTTTAAAGACCTATTTCTTCACCTAAACCTTCTCTACCTTCTAAATTGGTTGAGGTAACAAAGCACTTTTTAAAAGAAGTTAGCAATGTCAGCTCATGTTTTTAATACCAGCACTTCGGGAGGCCGAGATGGGTGGATCACTTGAGGTTCGGAGTTTGAGACTAGCTGGCCAACATGGTGAAACCCCATCTCTACCAAAAATATAAAAATTAGGTGGGCATGGTGGTGCATGCCTGTAATCCCAGCTACTCAGGAGACTGAGGCATGAGAATCTCTTGAACCCAGGAGACAGAGGTTGCAGTGAGCCATGGTTGTGTCCCTGCACTCCAGTCTGGGTGAGAGAGGAAGACTCTTTCTCAAAAAAAAAAAAAAAAAAAAAAATTGGCAATGTCCACAAAGTGAAATAAATGACACATTCCTACTCACACTTTCTCATCTCATGATTTAATTGTTTTCAAACATAACCATTTAATTAGCAAGGGCAGCATTTGCTTACTTAATTTTGTTTAAAAATACTTTTAAATTTCATTTTTTTGGAATAGGTAAATCAAGTTCATGGTCAAAAATCAGTGAGTGTAACTGCTGGTGGGACTGTAAATTGGTACAACCTCAGTGGAAAATAGTATGGAGATTTCTCAAAGAACTAAAAGTGGGTCTACCCTTTGGTCCAGCCATCCCACTTCTGGGTATTTTCTCAAAGGAAGAAAAGTCATTATAGCAAAAAGACACCTGCACATGTATGTTTACTGTAGTACAACTCACAATTGCAAAGATACGGAACCAACCTAAGAGCCCATCAATTGATGAGTGGATAAAGAAAATGCGGTGTGTATACACACACAAACACACACACACACACACACACACACACACCCCATGGAATACTACTCAGCCATAAAAAAGAAAATAATGTCTTTTGGAGCAACTAATAAGTGTTCTCACTTATAGGTGGGAGCTAAGCTATGGATACACAATCGACATTGGAGACCCAGAAGGGGAGAAAGTGGGAGGGGGGTGAGGGATGAAAAATTCCATATTGTGTACAATGTACACCACTTGGGTGACAGTGCACTAAAGTCTCAGACTTTGCCACTATACAATTCATCCATGTAACCAAACCTACTTGTATCCCAAAAGCTATTGAAATAAATAAATATATATACATATATAAATATATATGTGTGTGTGTATATATAAATATCAGCAAGCATAAAAGTACATACAGCAGAGTGACTCTTGCTGACCCCTGGCCCCCAGCCACCTAGTTTTCCTCCCCACAAAAAAACACTGTCATTTACTTCTTAGACATTCTTCCAGAAATTTGTTATAGTTCTTTAAGCACATGATATTAGGCATGTTAGCAAGAATATAAAAAATAAATCTTTTTTTAAACAGATGTGATCCCAGGCTAAATCAATGGTGTAGGGCTGAACAGCTGAATTACCTTGTTGTAAGCATGTAGAACTCAGTGTCTCCTTAGTCATTCAATTTATAATAGTACAACAAAAGGAAGGAAGAAAAAAATGTACAAGAGAAGGCCAACATGAAACTAATTACAAGGATAGCAGTTAACATCTGTAAATCACTACCCAGATAACAAAGAAATTTCAGCTGGCTAGAAAAATTCTTATATTTCCCATGTATGTGAGGTTTATTATATATTATTTCTTATCCAACACTTCAAGCACCCAAAGTAGATCTTTAAAAAGGGAGAAGGCAGAATAATAAATGGAAATCTAACTTTAATGCATAAACTATGAATTAACTCTCCCCTTTAATAATTCAGCATGATAGAGTTCTGCCAATGCGTGTGTGGTTTTGAAAGAGTCATTTGTGAAATGTGGCTAATGTGGCCACTGGCACCAACCTCAAGCACAGCAGATCCAATGGCACAGGCCATGGGGTTCCCTCCAAAGGTGTTGAAGTACTGCAGGCGTTTGGCCAAAGATTTGGCAATCTCTAGAGGGAAAAAATAGAAGGTGTGGAAAGAGGGACACATTACTGTCCACATTCTCTCATGGCGCCATTTGGACTACAGTTACTTCGTGTTGTAAATGGCATCCTATCTAATTCATTCTTCATTCAACTGATAGTAGATGTTAGGTACTGAATTGTATCACCTCAAATGCGTATGGTTGAAGCCTTAACCCTGAATGAGACTGTATTTGGAGATAGTGCATTTAAGTAGGTAATTAGGTTGAATAAGGTCATCAGGGTGGGGCCCTATCTAAGCCCAAGGAACTGGTTTTCTTATAAGAAGAGGAAGAGACACCAGAACCCTCTCCCACCCCTCTCCTCTTTCCATCCCCTCTTCCTCTTCCATATACCTCTAAAGTGTGGTGGAACCCTCCGTTTCATGGTAGGCATGGGAGAATTAGTCTTCCTTACAGGAAGATCAGAATGGGCTTGTTTCCGATGGGGGTGCGGTGGCTCACGCCTATAATCCCAGCAATTTGGGAGGCCAAGGCAGGCGGATCACTTGAGGTCAGGAGTTCAAGACCAGCCTGGCCAACATGGTGAAACCCCGTTTCTACTAAAAATACAAAAATTAGCTGGGCTTGATGGTGCACACCTGTAATCCCAGCTACTCAGGAGGCTGAGGCAGGAGAATTGCTTGCACCTGGGGAGGCAGAGGTTGCAGTGAGCCAAGATTGTGCCACTGCACTTGAGCCTGGGAGACAGAGCAAGACTCTGTCTCAAAAAAAAAAAAAAAAAAGGGCTGTCTTTCTTCCATCTGTTTCACAGTCAGGCAGACAGACTGTTTCTCTCTTTCATTTGCTTGGGAAATGCATCATGCGGTTTCCATGATTGTCTCCAATCTACACAAGTTCCAACACACGTGTTTAATACCATAGCCCAATGTACGAGGCCCAGAAGCAAACACAAACTGCCTGTGGGTCCTACCTGGAGTGGTTACGACTGCTGCCATGGGAAAGCCATTCCCAATCCCTTTAGCCATGGTGACAATGTCAGGCAGGACGTCGTGGGTTTGGAAGCCCCAGAACTGAGAGCCCAACCTTCCAAATCCTGTCTGCACCTGGGAAAACAAGTTCAAAACAATTGGAAACCCATCAAGACATGCTGTTTTTGACTGGGTGCAGTGGCTCATGCCTGTAATCCCAGCACTTTGGGAGGCCAAGGCGGGTGGATCATGAGGTCAGGAGTTCAAGACCAGCTTGGCCAAGATGGTGAAACCCTGTCTCTTCTAAAAATACAAAATATTAGCCGGGTATGGTGGCAGTTGCTTGTAATCCCAGCTACTCAGGAAGCTGAGGCAGGAGAATCGCTTGAACTCAGAGGGTGGAGGCTGCAGTGAGCCGAGATTGTGCCACTGCACTCCAGCCTGGGCAACAGAGTGAGACTCTGTCTCAAAAAAAAAAAAAATAAAAAAAAAAAAAAAGAAATGCTGTTTTCTTTTCTGATCTCTTCCTTTTCCTCCTCCTCATTATGGCCATCATCAGCCATTATCATCAGCATCCTGTAGTATCATGGACAAAGCGCTTAATCTGATGCCTGATATTAGGCATCAAGAGTCATTTCCTAGCTTTGTGCAATTCTGGGTATGTTTCTTAAGTCCTTGGAACCTCTGCTAACTCATCCATCAAGTAGAAATACAACAGTATGTCACAGGCTCAATGAGGGTCGTACAAATAATATGAAAGGGATCATTATGATTAACAGTTTTTGATGAGCATTTCCTCTGTGTAAGAAAGCAGGGTAGAAAAGTAGAGAAGCTGAGTCTGCCCCAGGATAGATGAAGAGGGAGTTACCGTCAGTCAGGTGGAGCTGCGGCACTTGCTCCAGCCCAGTTCAACTGGTCATCCTCTTCCAGGGATGCCTTCCCCTTCCTGAGAACTGTATCATGAGGAGGACCCAGCCGAGGCAGTTAACTCAGGGTTGAACTCCTCTAATCTAGAAACTGTGGTTTGGACTAAAAACTGACCTTAGTTTTTTTGTGCATGCTGTTCGCTCTTTCTAGAAGACCCTCTTCCTGCTGCTTCATCTCACTGACTTCTTCTGTGCTCCAAAACAAACTTTGCTGGCCAGGCGCAGTGGCTCAGGCCTGTAATCCCAGCACTTTGGGAGGCTGAGGCAGGGGGATCACAATGTCAGGAGATCGAGACCATCTTGGCTAACACAGTGAAACCCCGTCTCTACCAAAAAAAATTTGAAAAATTAGCCGGGCATGGTGGCGGGTGCCTGTAGTCCCAGCAACTCGGGAGGCTGAGGCAGGAGAATGACATGAACTAGGGAGGTGGAGCTTGCAGTGAGCCGAGATCGTGCCACTGCACTCCAGCCTGGGCAACAGAGCACGATTCCCTCTCGAAACCCTCCCCCGAAAAAACCCCCAAACAAACAAACAAACAAACAAACAAACAAAAAAACAAACTTTGCCATCACTTGGTTTCTGAAGGTTCTCCTGAGCCTTAGTTAGGTTCCCTCTCAAGGTACTCTGGGCATGCTGCCATCAGCGGCTTTCATAGAGGACTGTTATCACCAGTGGGCATGTCCCATGGCAGGGACTGTGTCTTATTCCATTCTCTATCCGCAACACCTAGCACAGTGCCTGATACAAAGTAGACACTTATAAGCACTTGTGGAATGAATGACAGGGTGGCAGTAGTGCCTGATTAAATAAAGTCACACAAACATCTCCACACACATTTCTGCCAGAGCCTTTCTGGTGAAGTCTCCTTGATTTCTCTCTGGCTCTCAGTCTCCCTGTCTGTCTCTCTGTCTCTCTCCACACATACACACAATGCAAAACAGGGGTTAGGGATGTGGGTACTTGAAGCTCATTCTAAAATGCACTTAAAAGAGTGAGCTTCCAGGCTGGGCACATTGGTTCACGCCTGTAATCTCAGCACTTTGGGAGGCCGAGGCGGGTGGATCACCTGAGGTCAGGAGTTCGAGACCACCCTGGCCAACATGATGAAATCTCGTTTCTACTAAAAATACAAAAATTATCTGGGCGTGGTGGCGGGTGCCTGTAGTCCCAGCTACTCGGAAGGTTGAGGCAGGAGAATTGCTTGAACCTGGGAGGCAGAGGTTGCAGTGAGCCGAGATCACACCACTGCCCTCCAGCCTGGGTGACAGAGTAAGACTCTATCTTAAAAAAAAAAAAAGAGTGAGCGTCCTTCTCAGATTCACTTCTCATTTTCCTACTTTCTCTAGGCTGCTCAGCAAGGGCAGATTCTGGGGGTTAGAATTAGATGACAGTGACTAATATAGGAGAAGAGCTTAACCCAGGAGTCAGACAGACCTGGGCTGGAATCCTGGGTGGCCTCCTTCCTACTAATTAGCCTCTGGGCAACTGATTGATTTTTCCAAATGGGATAATGTAAGAGGAGCTCGTGGAAAATCCATCTATTTTGTCTTCCTGCCTGTCTTTTTCACTCTATCTAAATACCATACATAAATGGCATAAATGGTGAAAAGTCAGATTGCTTGGACAATGTGTAACAGTGAAAAGGAAGCCTAGTATGACATATTCCATTTTGTTCCTAACCAGCTTGCTCTCATCCTCCCACTGTGATGATGTCTTTTAGGTTAACTGCTTTTGTTTATCTTTGCATATAGGCTAAGCTAACTATGGAAGGAATTTAGTTTATAGTTTAACTAAGGCAAGGATGCTTT
This sequence comes from Papio anubis, assembly GCF_008728515.1. Lineage (NCBI taxonomy): Eukaryota > Metazoa > Chordata > Mammalia > Primates > Cercopithecidae > Papio > Papio anubis. The sequence goes on from NW_022164247.1 coordinate 44,799, forward strand.
AAAAAGAATCCCTGAGGAGATAAGAAGGGTGTACACACAAGTAACAACGTTACATTAAAAATTTATAACAGTATTGTAACCTGACCAAGGAGGAAAGTTTACCCTTGCTGTGGCTCAAATGTCTGTGGTCACCAGTCACCTTTTGACCTTAACCCCCTCCCTCTTCCCCTTTCCCTTAACATAAAAGGAACCCACATTTGCTTAAGGTGGTTCTTTTTTTTTTTTTTTTTTTTTGAGACAGAGTCTCGCTCTGTCGCCCAGGCTGGAGTGCAGTGGCGCGATCTCGGCTCACTGCAAGCTCCGCCTCCCGCGTTCACTCCATTCTCCTGCCTCAGCTTCCCGAGTAGCTGGGACTACAGGCGCCTGCCAACACGCCCGGCTAATTTTTCATATTTTTAGTAGAGATGGGGTTTCACCGTGTTAGCCAGGATGCTCTCGATCTCCTGACCTCGTGATCCGCCCGCCTCGGCCAAGGTAGTTCTTTAGGACATGAGTCTGACGTCTTCTCCATTTGCTTGCTCCCCGAAATAAAGTGGTCTTCCTTGCCCCAACACCTTATTGCTTGACTTATTGACTGTTTTGCAGCAAGTGGTACAAGCTTTGGACTCGGTTACAAATGTGTGGAATTATGTAGAACAATAAACCATGTTTAGTCACTGAGGAAGTATCAGTTTCATAGACTCTTACAGTAGTACAGAGATGCATCATTCTAACATCCATAAACTCAACTGTGTTTGCAGATGAGGAGCATACATTAGGGAGAGGAGCAGGCTGGGTCATGACAGCAAGTGTGGTGGGGACTATGGGTGGGCATGCCCTGCAGTCAGTTTCAAATTCAAAATCAGTCTATGCCAGTATGGGCCCAGAGGCTGCCAGTTTTCTACCTTTAATCCAAATTCCACATTTTAAAGAAAAGAATGGCACTGAATATTAATTAAGATGACTTGTGTAAGACTGCTCCTCAGCAGAACTGACCCTCCGCACTCAGGTTTTTCTATCCTGTGTTCCTTCCCTTTCTGCCATGATTTGCCCTTTCTATACCACGCTCTGTCATTTTGGAGGGGCAGCTTGATACAGTGGCTAGTCATGTGGTTTTGGGAGCCTGAATTTGAGTCTTGGACCTATTCCTACTCAGGGCATAAGCTTGACAGGTTGTTTAACCACCTTGGACCTAAATTCACTTATATTTAAAATGGGATGATATGGTTTGGCTGTGTCCCCACCCAAATCTCATCATGCATTGTAGCTCCCATAATTCCCACGTGTTGTGGGAGGGACCTGGTGGGAGATAATTGAATCATGGGGGCGGTTCCCCCATACTGTTCTCTTGGTAGTGAATAAGTCTCACAAGATCTGATGGTTTTATAAGGGGAAACCCCTTTTGCTTGGCTCTCATTGTCTCTTGTCTGCTGCCATGTAAGATGTGCCTTTTGCATTCTGCCATGATTGTTAGGCCTCCCCAACCACATGGAACTCTGTCCTTTAAACCTCTTTTTCTTTATAAATTATCCAGTCTCAGGTATTTCTTTATCAGCAGCATGAGAAAGGATTAATACATAGGAATAATAGCAATGGGGCATATAGAACTATAGAACTGTTGAGAGGTATGAACTGAGTTAACACGTGCAAAGTGTTATGAACAGTGCCTGACACACAGTGACTACTCAGAAAGTTCCAGCTATCCTTATTTTTACCTAGTCCTCGGAATAGTCCTTCTTAAGGATACCTGTGTTAGACAGTTTTCAATCATTGTTTGAAAGTCATAAAACTGTAAGACAGAAAATTCTGAAATTCATATTTCCTTTGAATTCAGCCTACCATCTCTTTAATTAGTCTGACTGTGATAGCTTCACTATGTGCTGATTTGGAGGCCAAAGTTTATCCTTTTAAATGATGTAGCTAATTTCAAACTGACTGGATATTCTCTTCTTTTTAAAATAGCAGATTATCTTTCTCCAGCCAGAACTTCCATCAGTTTGTGGGCAGATTGGAGAAGGGAGGTTGGGCACAGCAGGAGCAGGCTGGCCCAAGTTGCCTGTGGTACACCAGGGACATCCAATGCACCTGGGCATAACAGAGACCCAGCTGCCCAGGCAGAAATTGCAAAATTTCTGGGGTTTCACCATGTTGGCTGGCTGGTTTCGAACTCCTGATCTTAAGTGATTCGCCTGCCTCAGCCTCCCAAAGTGCTGGGATGACAGGTATGAGCCACCGCGCCCAGCCTAGCTGTAGGAAATTTTTAGTTGAGGAAGTCTATTCCAACAATGATGGCTGGACTGAAATAGGTGTGAAACATACTTACAGGTTCTCCACTTGTCCTTGGCTGGTCTAACCACCTGTTAGTCCAATCAAGATAGGTCACCCAGCAGTAAAGCAGGGCTTCTGTGGCCCTCGTGATCATCCTCTGGTCTTTTAATCTCCATAGCTATTCTAAATAGACAGAGGACTACTTTCTTTGATACACTCTAATATAAGGTATAATCATAGGTAAATTAATCCCTTTTAAAAACACACAGCTAGAGCTCACATAGCCAGTGAATTTTATTCCCATTAAAGTAATGCCCTTGGGGGTAGCGTGCTTATTCCACCAATGCTGCTTTAATTAAATCTATGTTACAATTTTCTGGGAACTATTTTCAAATGCAGTATCTGCAGTGGTGGTACTCTTCTAATTTAGAGGCTGGATTATTATTATTATTTTAAAAACATTATTTTGGCCGGGCACGGTGGCTCATGCACGTAATCCTAGCCCTTTGGGAGGCCAAGGCGGGCAGATCACCTGAGGTCAGGAGTTTGAGACCAGCCTGACCAGCATGGAGAAACCCCAGTTTCTACTAAAAAACACAAAATCAGCTGGGTGTGGTGGCGGATGCCTGTAATCCCAGCTACTTGGGAGGCTGAAGCAGGAGAATCACTTGAACCCCGGGAGGCAGAGGATGCCACTGCACTCCAGCCTGGGCAACAAGAGAGAAACTTTCTCTTGTTGTTTTGAGAAACTCTGTCTCAAAAACAAACAAACAAAGAAACCCCACATTATTTCCAGGCAAGTTTTGTCAGAAAGGTGTATGCTGCCAGGTTGGTAAATATTATTTTTGCAAAAATTGAGATTAAAAACTTGGCTATTGGGCCTGGCATGGTGCCTCACGCTGTAATCCCAGGACTTTGGGAGGCCAAGGCGGGCGAATTACTTGAGGTCAGGAATTCAAGATCAGCCTGGCCAACATGGTGAAACCCCGTCTATACTAAAAACATAAAAATTAGTCAGGCTTGGTGGCACATGCCTGTGGTCCCAGCTACTCGGGAGGCTGAGGCAGGAGAATTCCTTGAACCCCAGGAGGCGGAGGTTGCAGTGAGCCGAGATCGTACACTGTACTCCAGCCTGGACGACTGAGCGAGACTTTGTCTCAAAATAACTAAACAAATAAAAACAACAAAAAACTTGGCTGTGAGATTAAATTTCCTATGTTGTTTGTCAGCCCCTGAAACAATCCCTAGAAAGGAATTTAAAAAATACATTGAGTCACGGTCTATTAACATCATATATGACTGTTAGCAACTTATTTGATAGACATCAATTTGGATATTTAAATTCTGTTGTACCTGTTAAACTGATCAGCGAATGTACTAACAAATCAACCAGCCCGCTAGCAAAAATTTCATTCATTTGTAGGCAAACTTTGGAGACTTTGCCTGGAACCCGGAGGAAGTTTAGGAGATTTCTGTCTGTGCATCTCCTGTTCCCACAGCACTCAATGGCACCCTTACATGCCACTTACTTCATCTGCAATGCACACACCTCCCCTTGCTCGCACCAGCTCAAAGGCTTCCTTTAGAAACCCCTTTGGGTACTGGACAACTCCATTCACACCCTGCAAAAGACCAGACCAAGAAGACCTATAATAATAGCATCAGCCTTTCAAAGTATACAAAAAGTTAGATCATCATTATCATCAATATCATGATGGTAACACTAGCAATTTTAACAACAGTCTATAGAACAGTTTTCATGATGGGTGAAAAGAGGAGTTATTACTCTACACCATGACTTCTGGAAAAAAGATGCAAACATTGATTATTTTCCGAGATTAGAAAACAGTAGAATAGAGGAATTTGGTGAGACTAACGAAGGAGTTCTTTGGACAATGTGGATGTTACCAAGCAGCTAAAAACGGCCAGGGTTTCCTCTTCTTAAGAATTTTAGGAGTTCAGTAGTTTCACCTGTCTGATGGAAATGGAGGAGAGGGTTTTTAAAAGATCATTTGAAAGTCAGTGTCTTCTTTCTTTCAAGGAGACCAAGAGAACGAATTTAGAGACGGACACAGTAAACACTTAATTCATTTGGAATTCTCTAGAATGTATGAGTTAAAACTTTCTGATAATTGAAGATTCAGCTCCATTAATGTCTTAGATTCATGTACCCACTTGAATAGGTTCTGCAAAAAATCCTGCAATTGACTTGGCCACAGATGTGCTCAGCGTGTCTTTGAACTGCTCAATATACTGGTCTTTAGCTTGGCAGCAGTCTGCAAAAAACAAACCACAAAGTAAAACAAACACAGCATTTGAAAATGTGAGCCTGATATCTAGAAGCATGGGGAAAAACAGGAAAAAAAAGAAAAACAAAAACCCAGACAGGGTAAGTCAACCAGGGACTGGGAGTGAGGATATGCATTTCTGAAGGGGGAACATTCCCTCTGAACAACTTGTACTTTGGTTCAAGAAGGGAGATTAGGATAGCCATAAAGGCACAAACAAACCACTTCAGTTCTTTCCATCTGGGGAAAAAATGTCCCGAAGTGTCATTGAGCTGGTATAGACAGCTGTTTCACCTAAGGATGCCCATCCTCTAAAACGGGTGGATCTAATTCAAATGGAATTAGAGTGATTTAATTTATTTGAAAGTAACTCTATTTCCTTTCATTGCCATCTAATCTGATGTACAGTTTTAAAGCTACAAAGTGTCTTTGTCTTTAGAGTTAGTAAATATGTTTGTAGAACAATTAGAATTCAGTTTAAAGAGAAATGTTCGAGAGCCAAGTGGCTTCCATCCATCGCAGCCCTTGGCACTTGGTCCTGTGCTTGTTTTTAACAGACCTTTCTCCCATTAATCAGGAGGTTTTTGTGGGCAGGGACTATGCCTTGTTCATTTCTAAAATATCTGTGGTCAAACAAGCTGTTTGGTACACTGTAGGTGGTGCTCAGTAAATGTTTAATGCATTAAGAAGAAAATATTAACAAATAGTAGAAATTATGGCTGGAGTGAGACATTGAGCAATTTTGCTTGAAGGTTTTTCTTTTTTTTTTTTTTTAGAGGTCTTTCTAATGGGGAAAAGCAGTAAAGTGCCCTTGTTGAAATGATCCATCTTTAATTCATTACTTCTCCTTTTGGCTGCATCTTACTGCTGATAAACCCACCTGCTGAGTTTTAAATGTCAATAATCACTTTTATATTACTAGAAGACATATTTGTTTTCAAAACTTGCTTTCTTATTCTTCATGATGTCCTATCCATTTCACGTATTTCCAAGCTTATATTTGATTTTCTTTAAATGTATTAAACATATTCGTGTCATAGTCTAGCTGATAATTCTGTTATTTGAAATCCTTGCAGATCTTTTTCTTGATTGGAGAGTTTTGTGTATTGTATGTTTATTTTTGACAAGGGGCAGTTTATTTTCCTTGGAATTTCATTTGTGAGAATTCTTTGAGACCCAGAATGAGGTAGATCCCTCCAGAGCCTATTTGAATTGGCAGCTTCCAAGCACGCAGGGCGTTAGAGTCTAAGAGTCCTTTAAATTTTAAGCTTGAGGAAATGAGCGTTCACAAGGCAAAGCCTTGGAGAGCCAGCCTGCAGGTGAAATTTCCGGTGGTGGTTCCTCCCAGTCCCTCCACTTCCATTCAGCACCAGAATCTTTGCAGGCCCTTTGGCCTGTGACGGGTAATGCGTTCTTGGTGGTGTTTTTAATTCTAGTTGACCTATGAATGAAGAGGTGGCCCCTTGGGGGCTCCAGCTTTGTGGCAGGGGAGGGTTTCCTACAAGATCCGTTACTTCGGCTGGGCCCTGGACTTCGTCATCTCTTCCCTGCACTCCACAGAGCCATCAGCACGGAAGCTCAAGGTTACCAGGTTCAACAAATGCTCTCAGGGTCAAAGCTGCCTGCACTGCCCTAACGATCTCTATGCGTTTCTGAGAATTCGTGCTTTCTTGTATCCAACCTTTGAAGGGAATGTGTTTCATTTTATCCAGAATTTTTTAGTTGTTTTCCACTGGAGAAAAGCCAGTGCTATCATGGTACCAGTACCAGCTGTCCATCCAGCTCAGTTGTCTTAGTACTAACCATATCTACTTTCCCATCCTGCTTAAAGATACTAGAAACATTTCTGCCTTGCTTCACCAGCTGCAAGCCTCACCACACAGACACACAGGCATGAAATCCTGTGGATGGCAGAGGACGAGAGGAGAGTGGGAAGATTGCCCAACAGGCTTGCCCAAGCTCCAAAAGCCTACATCTGTGTGTCAAAATTGAAAGTGGGAATCACCAAGGAAGCAGGAAAGGTGAGAGAGAGAGAGAGAGAGAGAAAAATTCTTCTATTCTGGAATAACAAAGGTCCCATATCAACTGTATCCATACATGACTGAACCTTCAGAATTTTTATCCATACCTGTTATTTGGTTCTAAACAGCACCATGCAGTCTCTGAACTTAAACTTATATCCATAGATGACGGAAGGAGTGCAGAGAAAGATGTGGATGGGATGGAAAGCCCCAACCCAAGTGACAGTGAAAGCAGTCTGGGTCACCACCTTCCACCCCAGTGCTTGCCTGGAGGCATGGATGCAGTGCTGTCTCCACGGTGCTAGACAGAAGGAATAGAAACCTTCTGCAATCACCATCAAAACCGAATTTTATACCTCAGCTCTTCATTAAAAGTGAGGAAATGCTAGCTGGCCCCGAACATATTTTTAGGTTATGTGTGATATTCGGAAAAGTTTGATTGACAGAGGTACCTGATGTCTTTGGTTAGCTGGAGGTTGGAGGTTGAGGGTGTGAGAAAGGAAGTAATGACAAATATATCAAGCCCTCAAAGTATGTTTTTGGCATCACTTGTGTTGCTTTGATGAGAAGAATATAGTAGACAAATAAATCTATGCCTCTAGAGACAGAAATTTCCCGTTTTTATTGGGAAAGGAAAACAGCTTCAGATGACTCTAAAAGATAGTCTTATGTTCAAGAGACATAATTTGGAAATTTAACAAGCCCATTTGTAACTGGATAAATCAAAGAGTGGAGTTTAAATTTGGGCAGAACCAAACCAAAAGGTTTTGCTTGAACCTATGCTAGACCTTTCATGACGTTTTCCCTCTCTGCCCACATGCTCAGCGATGAGAGAGTCATCGACTGTGATGAGCTTTTTACTTTATTTCACACTAGCTGCATTGGCTCATTGCTGTAACCCCAGGTTAGGCCTCTTCTGCAGAGGCTTGGCAGGAGGAAAACCCCAAGGGGGTGAAGACAGGATGTTCTGTTGAATTCCGCAACAGGATGGCGAAGGAAGAATTTATTCCAGCTGGTGGTACAGAAAGAGTTAAGTTGAGTGAGGAGCCAAGAAAGTACTACAAGTTTTAAGAAAAACAAAACTTGTCTTTCAAAAGAAGAAGAATGACATGATCAGTACCAGGTTTGGAACATTGTGGGGGCAGTAGGTAATGAGGATTGCATCTCATCATGGTTTACATCTGAAACTCAGGGCCTGGAATGAACCCCTGGGGAGAAAAAACCCTGGGAGGTAGATGGAGTAGAACAAAGAAATATACCACATAAACATCTAGATTAGACTCGCAAAATGACCCCCCGCCTCTGTTGGGAGAGATGACATATTTCTGAGATGAGAAAAATCTCTACCATGGTTGGTGCCTCAATTCCTCTTAAGGTATTCCTATCAATAGGTTAAGAGGAATTGAGAACAAGCAAAATCTATAGTCAAAGAACTGCACATGTTTGGATGCTTTTGTAAACATATATGAATATTCCAGTTTTACAGCAAAGACCAAACCCTTCCCAGGTACTAAAGGCAGTGGAGGAGGCTGGGGTCCTTCTTTTGTATTCCAATCCTGTTCAAAGGTTACATACATAGTCTTGTCTCTTGAAGATATGAGTTAAGAAAACAGCTGGCTGGACACGGTGGCTCATGCATGTAATCCCAGCACTTTGGGAGGCCAAGGCAGGCGGATCTCCTGAAGTCAGGAGTTCGAGACCAGCCTGGCCAACATGGTGAAACCTGGTCTCTACTAAAAATATAAAGATACAAAAATTAGCTGGGCATGGTGGCAGGCACCTGTAATCCCCGCTACTCGGGAAGCTGAGGCAGGAGAATCGCTTGAATCCAGGAGGTGGAGGTTGCAGTCAGCCAAGATTGCGCCACTGCACTCCAGCCTGGGGGACAAGGGTGAGACTTCGTCTCAAAAGATAAATAAATAAATAAATAAATAAATAAATAAATAAATAAGAAAGAAAGAAAACAGCTGACTTCAGATATGCCAAAGACAATAGTTCAGAGCAGAAATGTACACCTGTCACTATCATTTAGCCTCTAGATGCCACTAGAGAGACCATGGACTTCTGGTATTTTCAAATTCGCTTAAGTAGTCCTATAGTAGGCCTTACAGTAGGCTTGTCTCTCTTCTATATGGAAAGAGGAACATATAGCAGGAAGAGAAGGAATGGCCACCTCTTGAGTGCTTGTGTCTACTAGGCTCTGTGCTGGTGGTTTTGCAGTCAGACCAGGGGCTGGGAGGTGCATCAAACTGATTTTAGTTCTTGTTGCCATACAGATACAATATTCAAATATGGCTTTACCAGGTATTGCTGTGGTCTGGTTTTCTCTACATAAACTCTCTATGCTTTATCTCATGAAGTGCTGCGATGGCGTTGGCAGCAGCCAGATATTGCTGTCTCTGTTTTACAAATGAGAAAACTGAAGCAAAAGGGGAAGCTTTTGCTCATAGCCGAACCATGCCAGAGCTGAGAGTGGAATCCATCTCTTGACTTCATGCAACTCCTCAGTCCTGGCCTGCAGGACAGGAATGATTTTTCAGCTTGGGTTTATCTTGACGGCACATCAGTGTGGATGAGGATAGCTATAGGAATTGGGAGCACTGGTTTTGGAGTCAAAAGACCTGGGGTCAAATCTTAGCCCTCCAGTCTCCTCTGTGTGAATCTGGCTTTCCTCATGTTTAAAGTGAAGAGTTTGATTTATAACTTTATAGCTTTACATTTCCTTCTGGTTTTAAATTCCGTGAGCGTGACATCTTGTCTTGTTCCAGTACTTACTTTTTCATTCTCTTACCTCCATTTTGCTATTATGTCATCTGAATTTTAAGACGACGGTGAATTTTCTTCCTTTCAGAGCTGGTTTTTAAGACTTCTGTTTTGTATTTTTCCTCTCAACCCAGTGATTCATACTATTCCATTAAAAATCACTGGGCTGAAGCTTTTAGTTATTTCCTTCAGAGCTACTAAGGAGCAGCTATTCAAAAGGTTGCGATGACAAATCGGAGGCAGGGCTTGTTGATTAGCAAGGAACAGGTGATGTTTCCTGCCTCCTCTCCCTCCTATTAAGTATAGGTAAAGAATGCAAATAAAAATGTGATTGATAAATGGAAGTTCTCCTTTTGAGAAAGCCTTTGAAACTTTTGCCAGGGTTGTCAGCAGCCTGAAGGAAGGGCAGCCTTGTGTTTTGTTTGACAGATGCTCTCATTTTAGCTGGCAGTCCCTGGAGAACTTTTTGACTGGAGTTTTGAGATTCCCAAAAGCATTATTTTCCCTCCGTCCATTGGGATTGGTAAATAATCCCACTCATCTTGATTTCTTGGGTTTTCTTTTTTTTTTTTGACGGAGTCTTGCCTTGCCACTTAGGCTGGAGTGCAGTGGTGTGATCTCAGTTCACTGCAACCTCTGCCTCCCAGGTTCAAGTGATTCTTGAACCTCAGCCTCCTGAGTAGCTGGGATTATAGGTGCACACCACCATGCCTGGCTAATTTTTGTATTTCTAGTAGCCTGTTGGCCAGGCTGGTCTCAAACTCCCGACCTCAGGTGATCTGCCCGCCTCGACCTCCCAAAGTGCTGGGATTATAGCCGTGAGCTACACACCCCGCCGGGGCTTGCTCTTTCATGCAGGCTGGAGTGCAGTGGCATAATCATGAATCACTGCAGCCTCAACTTCCTCAGCTCAAGTAATCCTCCCACCTCAGCCTCCCGAGTAGCTGGGACTACAGGCATGCCACCACGTCAAGCTTGTTTCATTTTAAAATTGACACCAGAGCTATTGCTATTATAATAGAGCTAATAGAATGCCTTGAATCAAGTATCAGCTGATAGTCATTTTTTTAAGCTTGGCTCTGATAGCATGAGATGCTTTTCCTACATAGCCAGACAGATAGTCTGAGAGTGAAGTGATAGCAGACCTAAGTGTTGATTCAATGAAGATTAACTTGGTTTCTTTCCAGTTTTGTTTCCTCTGGCTTTTCCCTTTTCCATGTTTTCAAATTCAGTTGTTCCTTCAGGGATAGGTGTGCCTTTATTCGTGCCCTTTCCAACATCCAACCCTCCACTGGCCCCTCTCTTGCCCAGTCGGACCTGGTGCACAGCTGCACTTCCTGATTGTTTGCACTGGAGAATCTCGACAGTGGCTTCCTCCCCAAGGGCCACGAAAAACATCTGGACACATTGTCTGCAAATGACAAAAGAAGGAGTGTGGCCAAACATGAACACGAGACAGCCCATTTAGGCCGCCATCAAGACAAGAGGGCTGCTTAGTTTTCCTCCCTCATTCTTCCCCCACTTAAGATGAAAACTGAATAATCTGCTTTGCAGAGATAATTTTTTCTTAGAATCAGCTATGTGGGCACTCTAACAAGGAAACTGATTTCAATGTTAGCCTGGAAACAACTTGCTCAAGGGTGCAGTGGGTAAGGGCATCTGAAAGAATAAGAATAATTAGGTATCTGATTCTGATGCTGAAAAGGTGGGTATAGTAAGTGGGAACAGAAGGTGAGTACAGTGATGACTTCATAGAAATTTTGTGCATTCAAGATTCTCAGAGCTTTGCAGTTTACTTGATTTTATTTAAAAGCAAAATAAATTTTAAAATCCTGTCATTAATTATTACTCAGACTCGGAAGGCCTTTCTAATGGTGTCCTCAAGTGGTCTCCAATTCAATTAGGTCAAATTGAGCCCCTGATTAATGATAGGCTTTATATTAGTTTCTAATCCTTATACCAGGAAAACCTGATCAACTACTTCACATACCCAGCAGTCTTTAAAGAAACAAGAGAAAAATCTCCAAACTCACTGGTTGGCAACCTGTCCCACCAGGGAGTTCCATCTTGTAGGTCCCTACATTTGTCAAGCCAAGTGTGTAAGGACTGCCTCCATGGTAGGCTCCTCTGCAGAGAAGAAACAACAGGAGGATTGAGTCAAGTTCCTGGTCCACTGAGTAGGACAAAAGAGAAAATCCAGGAAGGTCATGAAGATGAGATAGAACATCATTCACATCCACCTCTGATTTCTAAGAACACATCTAAACCTACGTCAGGTGAATGTACTTAATAGTCTTTTCTAGTTGTTGTTAGAAAACATAGATTTGAAACTGTGAAAGGAATTTTGGAGAACATTTGTCCAAGACCTCCAATCTTAGGACCTGCCCTACTCTATTACTCCATCATAATGAGACTCATCTTTTAGCAACATACCAGAAATTATGTGTTCAATGAATACCAGTCTTCGAAGTAGCCGCCTTGGGAAGCCAAATATTTTTTCCTGTGATATACCTGTTGTTCAATATCTTTAGGGACTTACACACCTTATAAATTACCTTATTCTCCATCTAAGAAACATAGGTTTTGTTTCCTTTGAACCTGAAACAGTTATGTTTAGTATAAATGCTCCTGATCATCAGTGTCAGCTTCAAATGAGTTTTAACAATTTTCCATACCAAAATCACCTTTAAACAAGGATTTTGGACTATTAAGACTATTCAAAAGAATGGTTGTATTAGGTCAGTGCAAAAGTAATTGTGGTTTTTGCCATTACTTCTAATGGCAGAAATCTCAATCACTTTTGCACTGACCTAATATATCTTGAAAAAGGAGACACAATGTGTGTTGAACCCTGGTAGCACTGTGACTACTTAATACTTACCTGGACATACACATTCTGGAATGTTATTTAGGTAATACATTAATCACAATTCTTTATTGCCATATTCCTGATTCCTGTAATAACTGCATGCTCATTTGATATGGAATGTGCAGTATTGAATGTGCTATCATAAGGATTAAATAAAATCTTCTTTTGAATTCACACAGAAATTATGACCAGACAGGTTAAAAATGCCACTGTTTCTTCATTCCATCAACTTTTACCGTAAGTCATTCCTATCTTTTACATTAACTTTCAGGAGTCTGTTTAAATGTGCTGTGTACGATTACCCAAGGAAGGTAACTGTGAGCACAATGCTTAGTTTTCTATTATTTTTAGTTCTAATATAGCCATTAAGGGTTTATTAATTAATCTGTTATCAGTGCTCAAAAGTCACTGGAAGAAGCAGAAATATACAGGGTTACATGTGCATCCTCTGAACTTAAGGAGAATAAAGGGTGAAAAACGGGTGCAGCTAGCCCTATGAAATAAGCGGACAGCTCCTTATCATAAGCAGAAATTAAAACGGGCCAGTATTTTTTGGTGGAGCCTTGATCTTCTAAGGTGGGGAACAGTCCTTTACTGCTTAATATACAGTGTGGTCCCTGCCACACCTTCAAAGTTAAAAAACTGTCATGTGGGTTTCTCTTTAATTCCATAGGAGGATCTATGACATAATGAGGACTTCAAGCTGTTTGTGACCAGTTGGGGCCCCCTCTCTTGTACAAGGCTAACTTGAATGCAGTTATCCTGTTATAAAATTCAATTGACCAATCCTTCCTTAAAACTTAACAATTAGAACAATATTCCTGAGAAAACCTCTCTCCCACTCCATGCTAATGTAAAGATACACATTAAGAATGGGGGTAAGTCAGTGTTCCTAAGGTTGAATATTCCAAGTGGTGATTACCTGAAAGAAATGATGTCTATGTTGTTTGAGTGCGCCCTGGCCATCAGCATGGCCAGCTCATTGGCTTCTGAGCCACTGTTCACCAAGAAAATGACCTAGAGAGGAAAGGAAGACATGTGGCCTCATAATTTATTTCCTTATTACCCATTCATTTAAAATTGCTGAAGGGCATGTGTCCAGCCCCTGAGTATTAAGGAGAGCTCCCTTCATATCAGCTCGGATTACCCAGCAGTTCCATCATTTAACCACGTATGGATTTCATAGCCCTTCCTCCAGTAGCCGCTAAGTGCTAGACGTACAAAAATGGCTAAGAGATTGTCTCCGCTGTGGAACATTCCGGGCTTTCATTGGCTTTATTTGATGGTCTGCAAAATGCCAAGAGAGGAGACTTGCTGAGGGGCACACAGCAGTGAGTAGCTGATAGATTCAAAGATTGGATTTCTTGGCTCCTGACCCTAACCCACTCACCTGATTCTAAAGGCTTGGAACAAGACAGGACCTCTGACCCTGCAACTCCAGGGGTTGTCCCAGCCTGACTGTGCTGTGTGTGTGAATGTTGAAAAAACAAGTAAACAAGCCGGGTGTGGTGGCTCAGGCCTATAATCCCAGCATTCTGGGAGGTTGAGGCGGGCAGATCACTTGAGGTCAGGAGTTTGAGACCAGCCTGGCCAGCACGGTGAAACCCCATCTCTAGTAAAAATACAAAAATTAGCCAGGTGTGGTGGCGGGCACCTGTAATCCCAGCTACTTGGGAGGCTGAGGTAGGAGAATCGCTTGAACCCAGGAGGCAGAGGTTGCAGTGAGCCGAGATTGCATTATTGCACTCCAGCCTGGGTGACAGAGTGAGATTCCATCTCAAAAAAAAAGAGAAAAAACAAGTAAACAAAAAATGCAGCTCAGCCTGGATGAAAGAACGGGGAGAATGAAAGCGAACTGTGCCCTCCAGACTCAGGGACTGGAAGACATGTGTTCGTGACTCTGCTGACTCTCTGCTTCTGCTCTTCCGTGAACATCTGGGGCTGAACTGAGGTTGCAGTTCTTCCAAGTTTCTTCATCTATTCTAGGTAATGTAGACAACATGGTAAAATAATAATAGCTAACACTCAAGACTAAGCGCTGTTCTATGTTCTTCATATATATGAACTCATTTAATGCCTAAATGCAAATCTTGGTCAACATTTTAACATCTCAGTTCAGTTTAAAATATCAGTCATTTCAGATGCAGAAAAACAGCTCATGTAGAAAAAAATATCTAAGTGTATTTTAGACCAAATGAACCAAATAGCATTTATTTAAAATGGTTTCACTCTTTGTAAAAGAAATGCAAATAACTTCGCAGAAAGGCTAAGGAGCAATGAGATAAAAACCTCTTGAGGACATAGATGAGAACATCAGCAGGCCTATGGCTCCCGGGAAATGATTTCTGCAAAGATATGGTGAGGAGAGCAACCAAAGAGAGACAGAGGCTCAGAGGTGACACAAGGGAACACTGGCTTGTTTCACCAGCAATTCATAAATTCCCTTCTGTCTGATTGCTTTCAGATGTAGCCATCAGATCACCACTACAGATGTTCAATGCATAGACTAGATTTCCTGCCCATGTTCCTGCTTCCTAGGGCAGCTCCCCTGGAATCATAAGACTCCTGTCCCTTTGAGCTGGGAGCATCGTACCTTTTTTTCTCCCCATGAAATTCAGCTCCTGTAGGAAGAGCATTGTACCTTAAGAGGCTCAGGAAGAAGTGCGGCAAGCTTCTCTGCATATTCGTGCATTGGAGGGTGGAAGAAGACAGTGCTTGTATGCCACAGGCGGCCGAGTTGCTTTTGTGCCACTGCGTTCACTTTCCTGGATAAGCAGTAGAGCAGTTACCTGCACTGCGTGTCACGCCCCTCCTGCACACACACTGGCCATTGGACCCGAACATACTGTTTTTTCTCAAAGAGTTTCAAGAGGCAGATTTTATTTACACGTGAGAATAAACTCCTTTAACCCCTACGGGTGTCCAGAAATGGGACGTGTTGCCTCAAAAGGTAATGAATTCCTCTCCAAGAGCAGGGTTCAAAAGAAGACTCAATGATTACGGGGATTTTAGAAAAGAAATACCTAGTTTAGGAGGAAGTTTGGGTTTAGAATTTCTTCTAACTATGCTTTCTTATTAGCCATCCTTTGAAGAGTTTGGAAAAAAAGATGACTAGTTGTAAGCCTGAGTCCTTTCCATTTTGTTTTTCTAAAGAAGAATAGATTCATCAAGCACACGTATGCAAGATCAATAGTTCTTCCCTCCCTTCCTTCCTTCCTCTCTTTCTCCCTTCCTCCCCTCCTTCTTTCTTTCTTAAGGGATGGGTTCTCACTATGTTGCCTAGGCTGGAGTGTGGCGGCTATTCACAGGCACAATCATAGTGCACTGCAATCTCCAATTCCTGGGCTCAAGAGATCCTCCTGTCTCAACCTCCCAAGTAGCTGGGACTACAGGTGCATGCTACCACGTCCGACTAAGATTAACAGTTTTTCTGCAGGGAGATTCTAATATCTGAGTCTGAACAGGGGTTAGTGTGGATGAACATTTTGTAACTATAAAGCCACATTCTTTGAAGGATTGGGCCAACCTTACAGGATTAGAAGTTTCATACTGAGAGATAATAGGGACTAAGGATGATAGATTTGTGGAACCTGACTTAGCTTTGAAAACACAAGCCAAGATGTCTGAACTTGCTGTAAAGGACATTAATTGCTAAAGTTTGTTACATACCAATTTTATTTGTTATTAATATCTTTCACATCAGAAAAAATCAATCCAGTGGGTAAATATTTTGAGAAATATCAGATTATACAGATGTCTTTACTATAGGACATTTAGTACCTGTAATAGACTAGTGTACACTGTTTCTCTTCAGAAAGGAGAAATAGTTTAAAGTGTTTCTCAAACTTATTTTCTCATGGGACCCTTTTCCACGAAAACTCCTGTGATCAATGTTCCATGAAACTCACTTTAGAAAATTGTGGAGTATCAGTAAATTCTTGAAAAGAAGAGACACTTGACAAAAACATTGTTTAGTAAAATAAATGAAAGTCACAAGAGGGGTAAAATAGATGGCTTCCCATTTCCAGGGAAGACTGTCAATGTTATTGGGAAGATTCAATGAGAATGTTTGAACTTATTTTCTATTCCATTTTCTCTACTTCTTTTGTGTATATTTGTCCTACGTTTGAAATTGCATCTGACATTTATTTTGGATACTTCTCGTGACTTTGCATGGGACTAGGGCCTCCTGATCATGAAAGAGGGTAGGAAAAGTGAAGGGGAGGAAAAGATAAGGGCTGGAACCCTGAGGCACACTCACTTCTCACCTCCTGACAGCTGTGTGAGGGGGAACTCTTGGCCTCCTGCTTTGACAGAAGGTCCCACACCTATTCAGTTTGTTTTAGACTTGCTGCTTTATTGCTTTCCCCTAACTTAGTGTGAGGTTGCATTGGTCAGATTATTAAAGGAAAGAGAGAACAAACATGAAATAAGAGCACTGCATGGAAACCAAGAATGCTCCAAGGGTATCTGTGTGGGCGAGTGTACCGTCATCACTGCAGATAATCTCTAGATTAATTGATCCATACATTTCCAGGTAAATTTCCAGCTAGAATTGCATATGTCTCTTATCATTCTTCTCTTCCTCTTCCATCTCTCAGAGGCCATGAGAAAGATTCCCCAGGCTAGAAGCTATTTCTCATCTCTCATCATCCCTCGCCTGACAAGCCTGTCATGTGTTTCTCTGAGAGCCGCCTGCCTTTCCCTTCCCTTCCTTTCCCTGAATGCACCCCTGTCTTTGGAAAGCTGTTGCTAATGAGAAACATACAGCAAGACTCCAGTCATGTGGTACATGCCACACTACATGTGACATGAGAATAACAAAATCTTGCATTGTCAAGAAAAGGAAAAGTAGAGTGTCAAGATTTTGTACTCAGGAAATAGCAGGGAGTATGTCAGCCACAATCTGTCATAGATATTTTTTAACCAAGATAAGCAAATCAAGAGTTCGGAATCACTAGCATAATTGTTTTCCATGCATTCTTTTGCAACAAAAATCCCCAGATTTTAAGGATACTCACGGGTGGCAGTGGCCAACACTGACAGTAACAATCCCGGAAAAGAAATCCAGGTATCTGTTTCCCTCAGCATCAAAGAGCCACTCCATGTGCCCCTGGTGGAGCAGCAGGGGTTTCTGGAAGTACGCCGTCACCACAGGAGAAAGGTGTTCCTTGTGGATTTCCAGGACACGGTTGTAGCCAAGGGACTGTAGATAAACAAAATTTAAACCCACACACTTCTTAGAAGGTCAATGGTAGCCAATCTATGAGTAATAGTGCCCAGTCTCTCTAGTGGATGGAGCAGAGGGCTGCTAGCCTGTAGAGGCTCAAAAGTGGGTGTACTTACCCAATATCATCCTTGTAAGAAATTAAAGCCTTTTCTTTTAAGGAAGTGAATTATTATTTGTAGGCTTTCAATCTCTTTCTAGAAAAGGGCTGGAATTTCTACCTATCAATGAAAAGCCTTGGCTTTGAGTTGATTTTAACTATGAAAAAAAATAGACTTTGGAAGTAAATATCTGAACTAATAAGCAATTAGTCTGAACTAATAAGTCATTTTTGTTGTGGTAGTGTTTTAAAAAATAAAAATGCAATGAAGTGCTAGTCATGTTTGTATCTTTGATTATAAAATATCTCTCCTGTATTTCTCTTCTTTGTGGATCCCTCATGAGTACCTATTGATTCTACAATTTCTAACCTGTAAGTATCATGTAGAATAAAGGAGTTGCTGTGTGTGTGTGCATGCACATGTGCATGCATGAGAGAGAGAGAGAGAGAGAAAGAAAGAAGGAAAGAAACAGACAGAAAGAAAGAGAGAGAAAGTGAGAGAGAAAATGCCAGCTCAATCTTTATTAGCCTGAGAACAAAAATATAACTATAATTTTGGCTGGAGGGCTCAGGAAGGTCAGATGGCCACATGAGTCAGTTAAAACAGGAGCAACATTTACTTTAAAGCCAATGTGTGCCATCACATTTGTGATGTGTGTGTATCTCCCTGCAATACATATATTAATTATCATGTATAGTGTGTTTCATGTACTGTCTTTGCCTCTGTCTCTGTCTCTATCTCTCACACATGGACACCAATTTATATACTAGCATTAAGGGAGTAAGAGGGTTTCAGATGCTTCCAATGACTTAGAGGTACAATATCTGGAATGAGATAGATTAGTGGCAAGCATGGCTATTTTTGTGTCATTCTTAAGGAAACAATCAATTGAGACCTCCCCAGAGAAACTACCTCTTTGAGTGTTCTTAAAGCCCTGCATCTTACCTGGTATCTTTCAGGTATGAAGTCACATGGAGGCATTCTGGGCCTTGTATGAAGACTGAGCTTGGTTACTGATGTCCAGGAAGCACCTACCAAAAGTGAAGTGAGTTAGAATCCTCAACTAAGCATGACATAGGTCTGTTGGTGAAAGTCACCTGTAGTTATCCAAATAAAACTGCTTAGACAATTTTGTTTATTTCTTAGTTAAAAAATCATGTAAATCAGCTTTTAGTTTGGATTTAAAAACTGAGTATCTCAATAATGAGTTTTCTGGAGGAAAAAAAAGATAGTTCTTCTCAAATCTAGTCTGGAAAAACAATCTACTGCAGTCCCTCGCAAGCTTGGGAAGCTCAGTTTAGGCAAACTGTCCGTGTTACCCTCATCATGCTGATTCTCTCATCAGTAGACAAAACTTCTGCCAGTGTGATGTGTTGTTGGAGTCCATCCTCTGTTAATAGAGGTGCTTTTTAGGCTTCAAGCTGCCTAGTGCCTGAATTCTAGTGTTTAGTCAGTGCCTGGTACCTGGTTAGCTGTCAGTACACATGGAATTAATGACTGTTGACTATTCGTATAGGGAACGAGGAGAGAGGCAGGTGTTAGACAATACATTAGACTAATAAACACAGGCAAATAGACCCAGAAGACAAAACCTCCCTCACTCCCAAAAAAACTGCCAACACAAGACTGTGACAAAACAGGGATAAGCTGAACCAGATTCATTAAATATTTGGAGCTAGGAGGGACCTTACATTTGTGTGTGAGTGTGTGTGCGCGTGTGTGTCAAAATGCATACTTTATAGATAAGGAAACCAGCGTAAAGTGGTAAATTAATCTGTTTAAGGCTATCAAGCTAGTTAGGTGAAGAACGAGAACAAAACTCCTCTGGCTTCTAGCCCAGTGGTCTGTTTTGCTCATTCCTCAGCCATTTCCACCCTTCCCTGACAGCACAGATTTTGGCCCCTCTGCAGCAGTGGGATGGAATAATGGAATCAGAACGTTAGAGCTGGAAGAAGTTTCTAGAGAACTTATAAGTACTCCTAGGAAAGATGCTCCTAATTTTGAAGACTAAAGGTCAACATTAAGATAATTTTACAGGTGGAGAGAGCTGAGGAAATTATGTCTCTTTCTCAGCATGAAGGTTTGAATGCAAGAAAAAAATGTTAGTGTTTTGTGTGGCTATGAAGTCACAGTCCTGAGAAACATAATGAACAATTGTGTTTTTAAATGAAGATGGAAAGTAACAGCTCTGAATATACCTTCTTTCAAAGAGACCCCATTCATTTTTCTGCTCTAAGTAATCACTAATGTCATTAATTTGCTCTTACTTTAAAAGCAAGTGACTTTTGATTTTCCATGCATAGAAAGGACCAAAAAATTCGATAGCTTCAGTTTTCTGAGAATTTCACCTTTTAAAAAGCTTTTCATTGTGTCTCTCTGCATTAGTTATGCTTCTGAGATGGAACAAAAATTCTAAGTATTTCTAAGAATTCAAAAATCCTTTCGTTTCTTCAGTCTCATTTTTCTGTCTGCAAAATTGGAGTTGCCCATTGAGGAGGTTGTAGGTTCTCTTGACTCCAGGGTTATAGGATTTACGAAAGTAGGCTAGAGGGGGAAGGGAGTTGGAGAGAAAGACTTGATAAGGAAAAGCTTGAATTTTAAACAGTCAAGGCAGGTTTATTTATTCATTTATTCACAGAAGTGATAAGCATATGATGGTGGAGTGAGGGCTTCAAATGAAATACATGAAATTCTGCAAGGAAGAAAGAAGAGGAAGAAAGAGAAGAAGGGAGAAAGGAAGAAGAAAGAGGAAGGAAGAAATAGAGACAGATAGTAACGAGCAAGTAGGAGAAATATAATAGGAGTCAGTAAGTGAAATAAATCTGGATAATACCTCCAAATCTATTGACTGTCATATCACCCCTCTTAATAAATAACTAAAACTCAAAAATAATAGTAATAATGTTGATATTTGATGGACAGAAAGAAATAAAACTGCCTTGGTTTTTATTATTTGCCAGAAAAAAATTAAAATCTAATTATCTAGATAATTGCATGCATTCTTTATTCAAAATAGCCCGGGTTTTGAGGATGATGTAAGAGTTGAGGGTTCATAAAGCTTTCTGGGGCTCCTGGAGATTGTGTATGTGTGTATATGCATATGCATACCTGTATGTGTGTGTGTGTGTGTGTGTGAGAGAGAGAGAGAGAGAGACGGAGGTAGAGGGGAAGGAATGAATGAGATTAGGATTAATAAAACTATATCCAAGGTCTATTTGTGAGTAGGTATTTGTTTTGTTTTGTTTTGTTTTTTCTTATTGTTTTAACTAATCGGATAGTGTCTTTTTAGGCTAAACAGATGACAACTAATGATTTTCATCCAATTCACCAATTTTCACTTCAATTCACATGAGCAACTCAAGACATTGAAAGATGGAATTCAATTTGGAGAACAGCATCGCTTTTGCATAATAAATGCCAAGTGGGTAACTACCAAGCTTTCATTTCCCAGCTGCCCAATTCTCACAGAGTTCTATAGCTTACAGGTCACCATAACTTTGTTTTCTTTCCCCAAAATCATGATGTCAAATGACAAAAACTGTTGGGCAAAGTAAGTGAGAAAAATCAATTTTTTTTGGCATTTGGAAACTCTTGGGAAAATTCTCTTTGTAATGATAAAGAGTTTTTCAGTATTCATAGCCAGTTTTCAGCCCAGAGGGAGTATTTATTAAGGGCTTCCTCACCCTTTAAAATGAAAAATAGATTCTAAAATATTTGAAAATATGCAGTGGACACAGTGTGATTTATTAAAATGCTAATTATTATTATTATTATTGAGACAGAGTCTGGCTCTGTTGCCCAATGCTCATATAATGTGCTAAAATAACAACATGCTATCTCAGCTGCGATAATTTTAAAAATCAAAGGAAAGCATTCAAAATAAAGTATGGCTTTAATTTACAGATGCCCAGGGATGATTTCCTTTTTTTCCTTTTTTGAGACAAGGTCTCCCTCTGTCAAACAGGCTGGAGTACAGTGGTATGATCATGGCTTACTGTAGCCTCGACATCCCAGGCTCAAACAATTCTCCCACCTCAGCCTCTTGAGTAGCTGGAACCATAAGTACATGCCACCATGCCCAGCTATTTTCCTTTTTCTACTTTTAATAGACATGGAGTCTTACATGGAGTGCAGTGGTGGAATCTCTGCTCATTGCAACCTGTACCTCCCAGGCTCAAGCAGTCCTCCTATCTCAGCCTCCCTAGTAGCTGGGACCACAGGTGCATGCCACCACACCCGGCTAATGTTTTGTATTTTTAGTAGAGACCGGGTTTCTCCAGGTTGCCCAGGCTGGTCTCGAACTCCTGAGCTCAAGTCATCTGTCTGCCTTGGCCTCCGGAAGTGTTGTGATTACAGGCATGAACCACTGAGCCTGGCCCCAAATGCCAATTCTATCTCATTTCTGTATAGCATCTTAGGTAACTTGAAAAAAACCTTGTCACATTTGGAATCTCATTTAATACTTAGGATAGCCAACGAGTTAGAAAAGGAAGATTTCATCCTCCATCCACCTTAGGGTGGAGTCAGTGACAGATGGAATTTGAGGCCTTGGCAATTTCGAAGTCCCTCACTAACGTCGAGGGTTTGAGACACCGCCTCCCATGGAGGCCCGCTGAAGCTGTGTTGGTGTTTGGATGCCTGAGTGACAGTGTCTGGTCGGCAGAGAAACTTTTTCTCCTCTGCTTCCCTGTCCTGGAGCTGCCAGCTTGGAGACTCCAGAGTGGTCCTTTTTCCTTCACTCATGGGACTGCAGTCTGCAGGACACTGCCGAGGACCCTCGCCATTGCTGTTGGGTATCATCCAGCTCAGGACGCGATCTCTCGCAGCCCTCTCTGTGGAGGTCCCCTCTGTCCCATGCATGCTCTGGGTGAAAGGATGATGGTGACGAGTGCCAGGTGCCTGCATCCCCCCAGCAAAGCTGCTAAGAGGCGGTTCCTACCAGATTTTACTCTACTCCTGCCTGGCCTTCCTTGGTTTCTTTGCGTGTGGGGTCCTGTCCACCTCCTCAGCCTCCTGTCGATTCTTTCAGCCGCCCTCCCTCCTTGCCTCCATTCCTTCATACCCTTCCAGTATATGCCCTTTTGCTGAAGCCAAACAGGGGCAGTGGTGTCTGTCCACAAGCGAGAGCGCTGCTCGATTCCTGATTCTGAGGTGAGTGGGTCTTCCTTCTGCATGTATGGGAGTAGTCTTTCTCTGTGATCACCCTTCCTGGCCCTTGGCATGTGTTAAATCAGTTCTGACTGTGGCGAGGCTGCCTGGAGCGGTGCACATGGGAGGCCCCCCTTTAGGGCAAATTTTGAATGTTTTCTTAAAATAGCCTTGGCAGGAATGGAGAAACATCTCAGCTAGAAATGGATTACTTTTTGTGCCCCCCTTCCTTTATGGGAGAGCAGGCATATATTAGGAAATTGCTACAGGGAGCACATACCTCAGCCACCTGCAAATGTTATACATTTCACAGTCATTAGCTAATTGTAGGAAAGAATGCCCACTGAGATATTTCTCCACACTTTTGTACTGAAAGCAAATTGCTTCCATAACTTTGCATACAGTTAGCCCAAAGTGATTGTGCATATCAAAATGCAAACAAGGCTGGACATTTTAGGCATATGAATATTGTATAGTAACTATGTAGATACTATGCAAGAATTGTGACTTATTTATTTTTGCATATATAACAACACTTGAAACATGGTAATCTCCTTACCACAGCCCCTTCCCTTCTCCCCTCCCTCATTATATTTTCCTATTCCCTTTCCAGATTTGGTTTTATTCATGGTATATTTCTCTACTGGATACATACATAAATACATACATACACACACATATATATATTTACATATTTACTTACTCGTTTATGTCCATCTCCTTCCTGAAATAGAGGGCAGGGGCTTCTTCTTGCCTATTGTGGCTAAGTCTGCAGCACTGGTGCATAATAGATGCTCATATATTTTGCCTGAATGTATATTTTGCATGTGGCAGGTGCTCCCGAAGTGTATGTTCAGTGAGTGTGTGTTTAGATGAACAAGCACAAGCAAGCGTAGACCTAGGTAGAGTAGGTAAGAAAGTAGACATAAAAGTCCCAAAGGTTTTTGCAAGGCCAGGTAATGAGGATGGCATTCAGTCTAGGTGGTGTGGTTTTCAAAGACTGCTCCTTCGTAGTGTCCTTGCTGGGCCTATGGTAAGGCATCCCCAATGAGTTGATCAAGATCTCTAGGTACTAGGACTCACCTACCCTGTCTAGGTTATCTGCTGCTCCACTGTGCAGCTACACAATGCTCAGAGGTTGGGGTAGGAGAGGGGAGGGGGCAGCCTAGGGCATTTCTCTTGCTAGGTCAGCAGCTGGTACTTTCAGCATAATTTCCTCCTCACTGAGCATAAGACTGGGTATAATTTTACCTGCTTCTGAGAAAACGTTGGAGTTAAGTGATGTTCTGGCAAAAAACTCATGACCAAGGGAAAAGAGCAGTCCAAACAGGACTGGAAGACTGGGGGAGGATAGACAGGGCCTGGTAGAATCTCTCCGAGTTTGGAGTCAGATAGGCCTGGCTGTGAATCCCAAGTTGTCACTTACATTTTTCTGCCTTTGACCACATTTCTTAGATATTCCTTATTCCCCTGTCTCCTCATCTGTGGAATGAGATAATAGTACTCACTAACAAGTTTGGTTGAAGATAAAAGGACATAATGCGTTGAAAGCATCATGCATGTATCGAGTTTCAAAAAATTGCAATTTTCAGGAGGAAGAAAGCAAAGAGGAGAGGAAGGAAGGAGGGCGAAAGGGAAAGATGAGGAGAAAATGAAGACAAAGTTGGTCACAATGGGGAATGGAAAATGGTCCCCATACCTGTTTAGGGCCTGTGAAGCACAGGCACATAAATGTACAGACAGCTGCTTAATCTCATGTTTGCATGAGGGAATTTGCTGGGAAGGAAGTGGGGCTTTCGTGAAACAAGATCCATGTGAAAATCACAGGCACATAGGACATCACTCATAAAGCCACCAATGTCTGGTTACCCCACATCTCCTCATATTTCCTGTTCCTGCTGCAGAGAGGAGAGTTTGAGTGGATGGGGAGGGCCTGGGGTCAAGTCCTGGCTTGGATGACTCTGGGTAAATCACAGCATTTGTTGGTAATTGAGACAATGGTCTCACTTCCTAGAGGCATGATGAAAATTCATGCAGATGCTTTATGTTTTTTAAAATAGTCATCCTAGCCAGGTGCAGTGGCTCAGGCCTGCAATCCGAGCACTTTGAAAGGCTGAAGTGAGAGGATTGTTTGAGCCCAGGAGTTCAAGACCAGCTTGGGCAACACAGTAAAACCCCACGTCTACAAAAAGTTAAAAAAGAAAAATAGCTAGGCATGGTGGCATGTGCCTATAGTTCCAGCTACTCAGGAGGCTGAGGTGGGAGAATTATTTGAGTCTGGGATGTCAAGGCTGCAGTGAACCATGATCACACTACTGTACTCCAACCTACGTGACAGAGGGAGACCCTGTCTCAAAAAAGAAAAAATAGAAATCATCCTTGGGCATCTGTAAGTTGAAGTCACACTTTATTTTGAATTGCTTTCCTTTGGTTTTTAAAAATATTGCAGCTGAGATAGCATGTCATTATGTTGAAAATAAGCATAGTCGGGTTTTATTATCCATGAATTTCATTTCAAAATAAAAGGGAGCTTTACAAAATATTGGCTATGAAAATGGGGCATCGACTCAGGGTGAGAACCTGTGTGTTAAAAACATGCCTCATCTCTAAGACCTCATCCAGGTCTAACATTCCAGAACCCCAGGCAGCAGCCTTCAGAGCTCAAGTCTTCCCCTCTCGCTGATCCTCAACCGACCCATGTCCCCCTGGTTTCCACTTACGGCTCAGGAAAGGACGCATCTCAAGGATCCTGGGAGCGGAGGTGACCAGGCACAAGGGTCTCAGCAAATGTCTCCAGACTAGAGTCATCTCTTCTACTCAGGAAGCAAACCCCCATGGAAGTAGGTAGGAGGTCGGGCTCTAACTGCTCACTATCCTTGCTGGACTTTGAGATTAAGATGGGGAGGAGGCCCTAAAAGGGGAATCCTGGAGTGGTGACTGTCCATGGCTTCAGGCAAGCCCCAGAGCTCTCTATTGCTAGTAACAGTGCCTTCAAGGGGGGAGAAAAAGAGAGTGAGGAAAAGCGGTAGAGAGAGAGTGAAAGTAGGAGGGACAGAGAGAAGAGGAGAGAAAAGAAAGGAAAAGAAGAGAACAGAAGGGAAGAGGAAAGAAAGCAGGCAGATAAAGCAAAGGTCATCTGACGAGTTCTGTTAGTTTAGTATTCCATCGGGGTTTCATCTGGGTACACTTTTCTCTGCAGGAGGGTGGTGCTGGGTGTGGGAGAAGGATCAGGACATGGCTGAAGGGGTCAGAGACTGAGAAATGAGAGATGTGACTAAGAGAGCAAAAAGGAGGATATGCATGAAGTGAATGAACAAATAAATTGGTTTTGGGGGTCTTAGAGAAAGAGAGGAGAAAACAATGGGGAAGGAGCCATTCCAAAGAAATCAGAGAGTACCTAATAACTAGGTAAGGTTCTGGACAGCTGTGGATCCTCTTATGTGTCTGAGGAAGGCAAAAGGTTGAGAGCTGAGGAGTTAATGTGCCTTATTTTCATTATTTCTTAAATTCCCATTTATCCCACTCCAGCCTCCCCCCTACCTTCAATCCCCATAAGCAACTAGGAGAGTGAGATTTCGGGCAACAACATGCCAGAATGTATCGCTTCTAAGGTGAATGCAGTTTTAATTTATATCAATATGTGTAATGTGTGTCTTTTTTTCTTTTCAGTTAGATCCATGTTTTTAAGATCCAATAAGGTTGTGAAGGGTACATCTCTTCCAGGTCTCCCACTGCTTCAGAATGGGGGGCCACGTGCTCTACATGGCAGTGCCCAAGGGGGACAGTGACAAAGTTGATTGCAACTAGAGGGTCGAGGGAGTGGGGATGGGTAGATATCATTAATCTTGGATCACGCTGTAGGGGAGACAACTGACTTGGCCACATGCTTCACAAACACCTGCATAACAACTGTTGACTCTGAATGCCCGTGGGAGGTGAAGGTGTTGGGTAAGCACAGGGAGTATGTTATATTCAGTATAATTATCCCTTTTTGTGTGGGTTTCCAGCTCCCAGTCAATTCTACTTTGGGGGCAGTAGGGAGTGATCATATGAGCTGGCTGGTCATGTGCTGCAGGAGTAATCCAAGTCAGTGAGGCCAGTGGCCACACAGCATCTCCCTGGGTGCACAGTCTGTCCTGTGGTTGGACAGAGGGGAGAAAATGTTGAGTTCCTAGTCTGCATATGCCTTCAGCCTCTACCGGACTGCAGTGGCTGTTTTGGTTTTGTGAACACCGCAGGCTGCAGTCTTGACTTGAGATTTTTCTTGGGCTGTAAGATTTGAGATTTTTATAGTGAGAGACACCCAACATCAAGGGGTCACCTAGAGTGGGGCAGAAAAACAGTACATTTTGAATAACTTCTAGAGGGAAAGTGCAGGGAGGGAGGGCATGAGTTTTGATACCATAATATGTACTTTTGTTAAACAAAGTCAAGCCTAGAAAAGAATAAAGAAGAAAGAAAAAGATCACAACAAACCTGACCGTTATATTTTAGTAAATTTCCTTTCAGAAATCTTTCTCTACGTGTGTATATCTGTGTATGCACATGCTGTTTCAGAAACTGAAAGTCTTCGTATTTTTTATTTAATAAGTTCCTTTTGATGGATAGCTACATTTTCTCCAGCATCCTAGGACAGAGAATTTTCCGCACTTGACAGATTATATACATATATATATATATATATATATATATATTTTTGGGGATGGAGTTTCACTCTTGTTGCCCAGGCTGGAGTGCAACGGCATGATCTTGGTTCACCGCAACCTCTGCCTCCCAGGTTCAAGCAATTCTGCCTCAGCCTCCCGAGTAGCTGGGATTATAGCTATTCCACATCCGGTTAATTTTGTGTTTTTAGTAGAGACGGGGTTTCTCCATGTTG
Organism: Papio anubis; assembly: GCF_008728515.1. Classification (NCBI taxonomy): domain Eukaryota; kingdom Metazoa; phylum Chordata; class Mammalia; order Primates; family Cercopithecidae; genus Papio; species Papio anubis. The sequence continues at coordinate 72,342 of NW_022164247.1, forward strand.
AGGCTGGTCTCAAACTCCTGACCTCAGGTGATCTGCCCGCCTTGGCATCCCAAAATGCTGGGATTACAGGCATGAGCCACTGCTCCCGGCCAGACAAAACTATATTCTAAGATGTTTGTTCTTTTGAACTCTGTAGAATTACATGATATCCACAAAATCTGTAAACTGGGATGAGGAGGAAACTTAGATTGCCTCTAGAGCTTCATTCTCAGCCTAGGAGTCATTTGGAATATTAATCCAAGATCCTACCCTACCTTCACAGATAAAACTCCAATTAAACAGCTATTTCTGAGTTATAAGCGACACCTGCTGAGTCTCTCTGTTCTCTCTCCTTTGAGCAGATCAGGTATAATTTTCTCTATTTTACATAAAACTAGAGAAGATGAAGAACTATTCTAGTTTTGTATTAAATGGTAATAGGAGGGAGAAGATTCTTTTATCAGGGAAATATAGAATTTTCTTTGAAATGCTGGAATTCTGAATTTCCGCCGCAAAACCACGCATGACTTTTACAACAGAGTGTCTCACCAATGACGCATCAGTTAAGTCCTGAGTGTAACTGAACTTTGCTCTGCCCCAGGCCTTCTGTCAATAACAGAGTCCAGCAAGCCCCGGAAGACACCAACAGCCCAGCAATCCTCCCCCCAACCTGCCTAGAGCCAGAAACTGAAGGAGCGAAAACGGTTTTCGGTACAGATTCTCAGATAAATGCAGACAGCTTCATGAAACCGCTGACACAAGGCGTCCCATTCTCACGTGCCAATGGACTACGAAGAATGCCGTGCAGCAGGTTCAGGATTGAGGTGCAGGAGATTAGTAGGTGTAAGAAGAGAATAACTGCATAAAGATGTGGGTTTAACAACCCTAGAATTTCACGGAAAACTGATTTTTTTTGAGACGGAGTTCTGCCTGTCAGCCCAGGCTGGGAGTGTAGTGGTTTATCCTGGCTCACTGCAGCCTGCCTCCCGGGTTCAAGCCATCTCCTGCCCTGCCTCCCAGAAGCTGGGACTACAGGCGCCCGCCACCACACCGCCAATTTTTTGTATTTTTAGTAGAGACGGGTTTCACTGTTCGCCATAGGATGGTCTTTGATCTCCTGGACTCGCGGATCCACCGCCTCCCTCAGCTGGGATTACAGGCTTGGGTCAACCAATCCCATCCTAAACCCATCTCCTGCCATCCCCTGGCCCATGATAGGGACTTTTGAACAAGTCTCATCGGAATTATTGGACTTACTATGTTTTAGAAAGTAACATTCTGGAGAGAGCTAGGGAAACATAGATTACCTCAGCCTTAGGACGCAGAGCACATCCATACTGCTCACTGCATACATAGCACAGTGCCTGACATACAATGTTCATCAAGTATTATTCAATAATGTATGTGGTAGCATGATTCACAGATAATTTATGTGGGGAATATTTGTGTTTAAATGGAAGATCCTGAAAATATAACTCAATCTCTTTTCGGTAGAATGTATGGCAAGATCTTTTTGAGCATAGGCCCTTCTCTTAGCAGTTGGGATTTTCTAGTTGTTCATTCCCTTGAACTTTACAATCAAGGCTTAATTATTGTTTTCAATCACAGTAAGATGAGAGTCCTTAGAGTTTGGTTCACTATGCCTGGGATTGTTCCTGTATGGGGGAAGAGCTGTTCCCAAGCTTAGGGTTCTCAGTTACAGTGAATTATCTCACAAGGATCTTTAATTACAAAGACCTTTAATTATATCCTGTTACTATTGTGATCATTACAGAACTGGCCGATTTAAATAATTCAAACTGCAAAAGAAAAATGAAGGAAGGGTACATCAGATGAGAAGGACAGAACTGTTTAGCCACCAAAAGGAACAAATTCTCAACTAGAAGAAAACAAAATCTAGCTTATGCTGTTTTTAGAAGACATATCTAAAACATAATGATATAGAAAAATTAGGAAGTAAAGGAATGAAAAGAAACTTACCAGAGAATTACTGCTCCCAAGAAAAGCCAAATTAGCAATATCAGTATCAGAAAAAATAGGTTTTAAGGCAAACGTGACCATTATAAATAAAGGGGATTGTATGCAGCAATGAAAAAAATAGTTTATTTGGAGGATTGACCATTTAAATCTGTATATGCCCAATAATACAGCCTCAAAAGATATAAAGCAAAAATTGACAGAATTATAATAAGTAGAAACTTACTTAATCCTAGAAGATTTTAACTTACTTATAAACCACCTCCAAAAATGATATCTTAAGCAGCAAAAAAGATGAACCTCATTAATGCAAAAATCCTAAATAAAAGTTTAGAAAATTGAACCTAATAATGTTTGCAAACATACTTCATGTGTAAGTGAGGTTTATCTCAAGAACGCAAGGCTACTTTAACCTTAAAATATACTCTCCAAAATAATTTTCTGTAATAACTGACACATTAACAGATAAAAGTCACATGAACATATCAATAGATGTAGAAAAAATTTGAGAAGTTTTAAAATTAGTTAAGATAAAAAAACTATTAGCAAACTAGAAATATAAAGGAATATCTTTCACATAACTAACGGTATCTGAAAAATTGTAGGGGCCCAGCAGCAGTTCTCTCTGACCTGGTGCCCTCCTGTCTGGTCCCTCATTCTCTCCAGAGGCTGGTCATAGAAACTGGGATCTCACTTCCCCAAGGCGGGTCATAGAAACTGGAACCCTCTTGCCCTAAAGTCAGTTTTACAGTCTAAAAATATTACTATCACTTTACACAGTCTTTCTGTGTAAAAACTGACCATGAATAACCTGACCTATCTTGTTTGACTGTAGGTCATAAGACCCACTTAGCAGAGAGGGTCCTGCCCCGTACTCAGAAGGAAGGAATGGTGAGAGGCATTGCTACACAGAGAGGCCAAGAAAAACCCAGACAGACAGGCCTTGCTAGGTTTTCTCACGCAGTCTATCAGCTTTAGGTCCAATCATTTTCCTACACAACTGTCCATACTTTGTTGAAACTAAGCATAAAAATGGACAGTTTCCTCTGTATCTATGGGTCTTCATTCTGAAGGCTCCCATGTCACACAAAACTATAATCAAATAAATTTGTATGCCTTTTCTCCTATTAATTCAACTTTTGTCAGTGACTTTTAGTGAACCCTCGGAGGACAAAATGGCAGCTTTCCTCTCCCCCCTACAACACCTACATGATGCCTTATATGTAACAGTGAACTTTTCACAGCCACAGCATTCTAGTTAAAGTCAGGAAGAAGAAAGAATGCCCATAACACATTTCTATTTAACACTGTCCTGGAAGCCCAATAAAATAGATGAAGAAAGAGAAATAAGAGGTATTTCTCTTATTAAAAGAAGAAACAATGTTGTTAGTTTGTGGTGATAGAGCTGTAAAAATGGAAAATCCAAGAAAACCTACAAATTATAAGAACATTAATTAGAGTTGAGTAAGGTTACAGGATGCAAGATCAGTATTAAAACATCAGTGGAATCATGCCTGTAATCCCAGCACTTTGGGAGTCCGAGGCCGGTGGATCACCTGAGGTCAGGAGTTCAAGACAAACCTGCACAACATGGCGAAACCCTGTCTCTACTAAAAATGCCAAAATTAGCTGGGTGTGGTGGTGTGGGCCTGTAATCCTAGCTACTCGGGAGGCTGGGGCAGGAGAATCACTTGAACATGGGAGGCAGAGGTTGCAATGAGAGGGTGCCTAGGGATGAATCTAATAAAACGTATGCAAACATTTATGAAGAATAATGTAAAGTTTTATTGAAGCCCAATGTAAAGGAAGTGATATACCATGTTCATGATTAAGAAGGCACAATATCATAAAGATGTAACTTCTGGCATTAAAACGTAAATTCAATCTAGCTCCCAACACAATTTTTTAGGAGATCGATAGGCTCATCTAAAATTCATATGATGAGTAAATGGCCAAGAATAGCCACAACAATTTTGAAGAAGGGTATGGTGGTGTGAGAATTAATTTACCAGATAACAAGACTTCGTATAAAATATGGTAATAAAGCAGTGGAGCACCACGGCAGGAATAGATACCCAGAAAAATGGGCCAGAAAAGCCTGGATTAACATTTGGGCATATGTAGACAATCAGAAGACCACAAAGATGGCATAAAAGATAAGCAGGAAAAGGATGAGTTACTCAGATACAAATGGATTCATCAGGGAAATAAAAAGTAAAATAACAATGCATCATTTTATGCTCATTGAATTGTCAAACATTAAAATATCTGACAGCACCAGGTAATGATAAAGATGAAGAGAAATGGAAATTACTACACTAAAGGTAAGGGTACACATCAGTAAAACTACTGTGGAGAGGAAGAAATTTGTCAGTATCTAGGAAATATTAAGATATGCATTTTATATGAACCAACAATTCCACCTCTAGGTGTATATTTTGGAGAAACTTTTGCACATATTCCAATGAGACTGGCATAGGAATACTCATTGCATAGTCACTTATGACAGTGAAAATCAAATGTTGCTAAACAGGGAGATTAATAAATTGTATATATGTGTAAAATTATAGCAGTGGTATACACACAACTTTTGCCATTTATGGTAATGAAAATTAAATATTGATAAATAGGGAGATTAATAAATTATACGTATGTATACAATTACAGCAGTTGTATGCATAAAGCAGTGGAAATTAAATGTTGATAAATAGGGAGCTTAATAATATACAACTAAGCAGCTGGAGCTATTTGTATCCCCAAAACCCAATGCCGAATGAAAAAAAATCAAAGTGCATAATGTTATCTGCTATTTTTTATGCAAAACTCATAAATACCAAAGTAATTGGTCATGTTATTTAAGGATAGATAGATTTGAGGCAAATGCATTTTAAAAATAGCTGGGAAGGATATATAATAACTTTAGGATTGTAGTTACTGCTGAAGAGAGAGGTAGAGAATTTGGTTGTTGAGGGATATAAATGACAGTATCTGTGATATTAAATGAATGCTTGTTAAAAAAGGAACAGACAAGGCAAAGTATGAATATTTATAAGATTTGGATGTGGGTAAATGAGTCTTTGTTATGTTTTTCTATATATTTTCAAGTATTTGTGAAATATATTATGCAATAAATAAAAGATCACAAATGGATGATGAACTCACAGCTGGTTTTAAGTAACGACATTGAAAAATTCTAGTCAGGAAAATATGAACAAAAGAAAATGTGAAACTTTGGCCCCGAGATTTGTGGCTTGTTGAATGAAAGTTGATCATA